>NW_028261393.1:55308853-55332345 GCF_051295495.1 Thamnophis sirtalis | reverse complement strand
TTCCTTTCCCTTTCTCCTCATTTTCCTTCCTTTCCTTCCTTCCCTTTTTCCTTTCCCTTTCTCCTCATTTCCTTCCTTTCTTCCTTCCTTTTTCCTTTCCCTTTCTCCTCTTTTCTTATCTTCTCCTTCCTTCCCTTTTTCCTTTCCTTTCTCATTTCCTTCCTTTCTTCCTTCCCTTTTTCCTTTCCCTTTCTCCTACTTTTCTTATCATCTCCTTCCTTCCCTTTTTCCTTTCCCTTTCTCCTCATTTCCTTCCTTTCTTCCTTCCCTTTTTCCTTTCCCTTTCTCCTCATTTCCTTCCTTTCTTCCTTCCCTTTTTCCTTTCCCTTTCCTCCTACTTTTCTTATCATCTCCTTCCTTCCCTTTTTCCTTTCCCTTTCTCCTCATTTCCTTCCTTTCTTCCTTCTCTTTTTCCCTTTCCCTTTCTCCTACTTTTCTTATCATCTCCTTCCTTCCCTTTTTCCTTTCCATTTCTCCTCATTTCCTTCCTTTCTTCCTTCCCTTTTTCCTTTCCCTTTCTCCTACTTTTCTTATCATCTCCTTCCTTCCCTTTTTCCTTTCCCTTTCTCCTCATTTCCTTCCTTTCTTCCTTCTCTTTTTCCTTCCCTTTCTCCTACTTTTCTTATCATCTCCTTCCTTCCCTTTTTCCTTTCCCTTTCTCCTCATTTCCTTCCTTTCTTCCTTCTCTTTGTCCTTTCCCTTTCTCCCCCCTTCCTTCCTTTCCAATAGCTGAATCTTCAAATATTCGTAGTGATGACTGACACCTTTCCGGAGTTAATGTCGGCCCTTGTGGGAGCAGCTGCGTCTTTGCCCACTTGCATTATAATTGGGGGAAATTCTTTTAATGCTGCTCTAATTCACCTTTTGCCTTTTAATTAGTGGGCATAATAACCTTTTCCAGGTGGGTCATGACGGGAAGCATCACACAACCCTGTGAAGAGGTGCCTGTGCCCATGGAATCAGTTGCCCCATTGTGTAACCGTGGGGTTCTTAAGCCAGGGTTATTGATTAAGCCGCTGTTTATTCAAAGCCAGATGTTGACAGCGCCCACGCCAACATCAGGGCAGCAAAGAAGGTGAGGAACTTACTGGCGGGGGGGGGCAGGAGTCAAATCTTTGTCAGATTAGCCTAAGAAAAACAAAATGCAAACAATTAGTAATTTTTAAAAGATAAAAAAAAATACAAAGGTTTGATGGGGATGGGAAGTTGCAGCTTCTGCGCCCGGTTAAGGCAGAAAGAGCACTCCGATCTTGGGGACACCCTGAGGGCATCCAGACTTCAGCCCCCAGCCCGGAGAAAGAGGGTCTGGGGAGGGGGCTTTCCCTGGGAACCGGTAGAAATCCTCACACCAACGGGAGCCCCTTCCTCAGTTGCTGGCTTCCCAAAGAAATCTCCAGGCACAGTGCGATGCTACCTTTCCCGGCCAGGCTGACCACGCTGCCCGCTTGAAGCCCCTGCCCGGAGTCCAGGCTCCATCACGGGGCTCCCATGGTTTGGTGACTGGGCAAGGGGCTTCCCGAGGACGACCCTTCCTCCTTACCCGCCAGGAGGCGCCAAAGGAACACAGCGTGGCCGGAGGAGGGTCACTCGGGAGGGGCCGCTTGGTCGGAGGGTCAACGGGGAGGGGGCGTGCCTGGTTAAGGGGGGAAGCGGAGAGAGGGGGCACCAGGGCGTGGGGGGGGGCAGTGGGGAGGGGGCACGCCTGGCTGGGGGGGGGATCAAGGGAGAGACGCCTGGCCGGAGGGTCAAGGGGCGTGCCTGGCTGGGGGGGGCAGTGAGGAGGGGGCGCGCCTGGCCGGAGGGTCAATGGGGAGGGGGCGTGCCTGGTTAAGGAGGGAAACAGGAGGCGCCTGGGCGTGGGGGGGGTAGTGGGGAGGGGGCGCGCCTGGCTGGGGGGGGATCAAGGGAGAGACACCTGGCTGGAGGGTCAACAGGGGGGGGCATGCCTAGCTGGGGGGACAGTGGGGAGGGGGCGCGCCTGGCTGGGGGGGGGATCAAGGGAGAGACGCCTGGCCGAGGGGGGGCAACGGGGGAGGGGGCGCGCCTGGCTGGGGGGGATCAACGGAGAAATGCCTGGCCGGAGGGTCAACGGGGGGAGGGGGCATGCCTAGCTGGGGGGGCAGTGGGGAGGGGGCACGCCTGGCTGGGGGGGATCAACGGAGAAACGCCTGGCCGAGGGGGGGGGGTCAACGGGGGAGGGGGCGCGCCTGGCTGGGGGGGGGATCAACGGAGAAACGCCTGGCCGGAGGGCCAACGGGGAGGGGGCGTGCCTGGTTAAGGGGGGAAGCAGAGGGGGCGCCTGGGCGTGGGGGGGGTAGTGGGGAGGGGGCGCGCCTGGCTGGGGGGATCAACGGAAAGGAGAGACGCCTGGCCGGAGGGTCAACGGGGAGGGGGCGTGCCTGGTTAAGGGGGGAAGCGGAGAAAGGGGGCGCCTGGGCGTGGGGGGGGCAGTGGGGAGGGGGCGCGCCTGGCCGGAGGGTCAACGGGGGGCGGGGGCGCGCGGGGTGCGAGCAGTGGGGCGGGGGGAGCGCGCCGAGGGGGACGCGGGAGCCTCTCGCCCAGCCGGGCTGCCCGCTGAGCGCGCCGGGGCGGACAAAGGCTGGGGCGGCGCGGCCGGGGCTGGGCGGGCTCTGGCCGCGGAGGGCGGGCCGGGGGCGGGCGCTGGAGCCGCAGCGGGCGGGCCGAGCGGCGGCGTCTGGAGCCACAGCAGCGGCGGCGGCTGGGCTGGCTGTCCGGGGCGGCGCTGGGGCTGCTGGAGCGGCTGCGGGGCGGGCCGGGCATGGGGCGGCGGTGACGGGGGGCTCGGCGGGGGCGATGCGCCCTCCCCGGCCATGGAGGAGCGCTGGCACCGGGCGCTGGCGGCGCTGCTGCTGCTGCTGCTCTTCGGGGGGCTGGTGCTGCAGTACGTGTGTCCGGGCAGCCAGTGCCGGCTGCGGCAGCGGCCCTCGGGGCACGGGCCGGGCGCGGGCCGGGCGTCGTCGTCGTCGGGAGACCCCTACGGCCCGGAGGACGGCAGCCCCGCGCGCTTCGTGCCGCGCCTGAACTTCTCGGCGGCCGAGCTGCTCCGCCGCGTGGACTTCCGCATCGCCGGCGACGACCTGATCGTCTTCCTGCACATCCAGAAGACCGGAGGGACGACCTTCGGGAGGCACCTGGTGCGCAACATCCAGCTGGAGCAGCCGTGCCAGTGCCGCGCCGGGCAGAAGAAGTGCACCTGCCTGCGGCCGGGCAAGCGCGAGACCTGGCTCTTCTCGCGCTTCTCCACCGGATGGAGCTGCGGCCTCCACGCCGACTGGACCGAGCTGACCAACTGCGTGCCGGCCCTGCTGGACAGCAAGCGGGACGCCCGGCTCCGGCCCAGCCGGTAGGGAAATCGGGCGCCCGGCGGGGGGAGGAGGGGAGGGAAGGGGAGGAGTGGGGAGGGGGAAGGAGTGGGGAGGGGTCCCATGCGTGGGGAGGGAAGAATGGGAGGGGGTCCTGTGCGAGGGGAGGAGAGGGTTAGAGGGGAGGGGGTGCGAGGGCAGGAGGGCGAAGGGGTCCCATGCGTGGAGAGGGAAGGAAAGGATGGGAGGGGGTCCTATGCGAGTGGAGGGGGCGGGCAGGGGAGGAGGAGAGGGGAGGGAAGGAGTGGGGAGGGGTCCCATGCGTGGGGGTGGGAAGGGAAGGATGGGAGGGGCTCCTGGGAGGGGAGGAGATGAGAGGGGGTCCTGTGCGAGGGGAGGGGCGGACAGGAGGGGAGGAGTGGGGAGGAGTGGAAGGAGTGGGGAGGGGTCCCATGCATATGGAGGGTAGGGAAGGAGAGGAAGTCCTGTGCGAGGGGAGGGGGTGCGAGGGCAGGAGTGGGGAGGGGTCCCATGCGTGGGGAGGGAAGGATGGGAGGGGGTCCTGTGGGAGGGGAGGGGCGGGCAGGGGAGGAGTGAGGAGGGGTCCCACGCAGGGGGAGGGAGGGAAGGAGAGGAAGTCCTGTGCAAGGGGAGGACAGGGCTAGAGGGGAGGGGGTGCGAGGGCAGAAGGGGGAGGGGTCCTATGCGTGGGGAGGGAAGGGAAGGATAGTATAAGTTTATTTAGTATAAGTTTATTTATAGGATGGGAGGGGAGGAGATGAGAGGGGGTCCTGTGCGAGGGGAGGGGCTTACAGGAGGGGAGGGGAGGAGTGGGGAGGGGTCCCATGCATATGGAGGGTAGGGAAGGAGAGGAAGTCCTGTGCGAGGGGAGGGGGTGTGAGGGCAGGAGGGGGGAGGGGTCCCATGCGTGGGGAGGGGCGGGAAGGATGGGAGGGGGGTCCTGTGCAAGAGGGGAGTAGGGCTAACCCCCCCCCCCGTCCCTACATGGGGGTCCCCACAGCCCCCTGCCCTGCACCCGGCCCAACGGAGCTACCCTTTGCGGGGAGGGGGAGAAGCTAAAGGCAGCGTCTCGCCTTCCTGGACTTCATGGCTCAAAGCCCCCAAACTGGGGGGAGGGGGGCTTTCGGGGTAGGGAAAACCTCCCGCCCAATCTGGGGGAGGCAGATGGGGACCCCGCTGATTCGCTTTGGAGCTGCTGTCAGAGGGCCCAGCTGGGGTGCTGGGTTTTAAAGGACCTTTCCCCCCCCTCTCTTGGGAAGCCCACCCACCCATTTGCCTCCTTTGGCGAGTTTTCCCCTGCGCTTCCCTAGAAAGTTTGTGGGTGGTTTTTCCCATTGCTTTGGCTTCCTTCGGTGCAAAAGACACGGTGGGATCTTAACCACAACCATAGCCAGCCCTTGCGGATATCCAGCTGCTACCTCTGGTTTATTTTGGCCTCCTGACTATAGCAGGGAAACCAAGTTGATGCTGGTTAACGGAGCCCCATCCGTCTCGGGAGCCTGGCAGGGGCTCGGCGTAACAAAGAGCCATTTTCACCCAGGATGGGTCTCCTTGAGTGCCTCCTGTCTTGGAAAGACGCTCTGTGGATGCGTCATCTAATGTCACGGCGGTTTGTGAGGTTGTCACCTGGCTGAAGGTATCCTCGGTGGTGAGCATCACTAAAAACTTCCTTTTTAGCCAAATGCGCTCCCAAGTTTTTCTTCCGCTCTCCTCCGATGTGCTTCTAGCTTTCCTGATGTGAGAAATGGAGAGGTTGGATTTGCTCTCGAACCACAATTTAGGTGGCAGAATAATAATAATAATAATGATGATGATGATGATGATGATGATGATGGGGGGGGGGGCTACCTCGCTATTTGGAAATGTTAAATTTATCAGACTTGAACATTCTGGCTCTACAAAAAAACACCACCCTACTCGGAACATCTTATATCCTCCGGCGTTACCTTAACAGTCCCTCGGTCCTTGGTTAGGACTCGAGCTGTTGAGCTACCAACCAGCCCCAAAGGCTGTGAATCTCACCAAAGATTAACCACATCATAATCATAATAATTTGAACCTCGGGCTGGTCAGGCCTTTGGGAAAGAGATGAAATGGAAAAATAGGGTGACCCAGAGGAGCAAAGATGCGTAAAAGTGGATATCTGGAATGTAACGGAAGGTGTCTGGTTGTATACTGGCCAGATTGTGTGTCTCAGGGAGAATTTGGTGATGAAAGGCCTGGGTTTAAGGGATCAACCCATGATGGATTGTTGGCCGTGTGTTTATTTATTGCTGTATTATTTAAGGAAAGTCTTGCAGAATTTATAGGTAGACGGACTGACCAAACCACACAAGATTTTCTCCCTCCCTCTTCTCTCATTCCCTCCCTCCTTCTCCCTCTCTCTCTCTCTCACACACACACAAACACACATGAGTTTTCACCCTCCCCTACTTTAAAATGTTGGTTTATCTGCATTTCTGAGCATAGTTTTGCTGCAAAAAACCCCCCAGTGTTCCATGCGTCATGCCGAAAGGGTGATTAAGGGTGGTTCCTCTTCCCCCTCACAAGAATCTAGCAGAGTAGGCCACGCTCGATTCTACAAAATGCACTAAATCCCACTGTGAATTATTTACTTTGGGTGACGTAGGTTGCCCCTTCTGGTTTATAAACTCTCATTTGTGGTTTAGCGTGTTGCCTGGGCCCAGTCCGCAATCGCTTTCGTTTAGCAAACTGGGATCAAACCAGCTTACAGCTTAGGGAAATGTGCCACCCCCAATCCTTCTCTTGCCTGACATCGGGCTGTTTCCTAAGTAATGGTGTAACGGAATTAAGAGGGGCTCGAATTAATTCTGGTTTTTGCTTGGAACTGTTCAGCCTTGCTGGGAACGGATGCTTTCGAGTAGCCACTTTGTGTGTGGGGTCCCTGGGGGGAAACAAGAGAGCTGCCTTAGGCCTTTCTTTCCATGCGCAGACTATGCTGGTTGATGCTGCGCTTAGAATAGGGGAGACACGGAGCTGAGAATTTTGCCGAGTTACGGAAATTCGTTGGGTGATTTGGAGCCCGTTACTCAAGGCCTCACTGAGTGTAAACAGGTTGAGGGGGAAACTCCAAACTTTGCTTGTTGCTCCGGGGATGGGAAAGGCTGTGTCTGAACGGGAATTGCGTTGCCTGTTTGAAGGGTAAACACCTGGGATAGGGCAAGTGGTTCCCAAACTTGGCAACTTTAAGACTTGTGGACTTCAACTCCCAGAATTCTCCAGCCAGCAGAGCTCTGCTGGCTGGAGAATTCTGGGAGTTGAAGTCCACAAGTCTTAAAAGTTGCCAAGTTTGGGAACCCCTGGGATAGGGGATTCTCAAGATTCAAACGGCTGTTGAAGATGCGTAGAATCGACGTGACTTCCACAAACCGCGTATCTGACTTCTTTCGCATCCAAGGAACTGAATTTGTCAATTGCTTCATTGTGCCCAGGGCATAAGTTGGCATTGAAGTCTACTCAATAATTGTTCAATAGACATTGGCATATAAAGGCATTTGAAACACGAACCCGGGAAGACATATTTTAATTTGCAGGCTGGGTTTGATGTGCTGGTGTCAGAGGGGTTATTGATCCGTACCGATAAAAAGAGAATGTTTGCAGCTCAGGGTGAACACGAGGGATCCCTGGTGCTTTCTGAACAGGGCTGTTTTCATACAGATGTTCCGGTGACCCAATTGGTAACCTCATCAATGCACTGACGTTACCTCGTTTGGGGCGTGAAACACCTGGGAGGAAACAGCCAAGCTCAGAGACCGTCAAGGGCCCCTTGTTGATTTGTAAATGATGGTTTAGAAACGTGGCTTGTACTTTGCCCGTTTTTTCAGAGGTTCTAGGCACCAAGTTGTCGTGGTGGAAGGGGAGGGGAGCGCATTCCATGCATAGAGTCGGATCTCCGATTACCGCAGCGGGCTTGGGAGGGCTGCACCTCATTGGGGAATGTGATTTATGACACAGACTGAAGGGAGGGAGGAGGAACAGGGGTAAAGTTCAGCTATAATTAAAACGAGGCTCAGATCTGACTGCAAAAAAGGCCTTGCCTAATAAATGACTGGTTTTGTATTGAAACTTGGCTCGATACTCATGAATCAATTAGGGCATTTTTTAGGAAACCTGACAGGCACCTTCTGTAGGAGCCCATCTCTTTGGGGCTTGTTCTGCAAGCCATGGCTTAATGGAAGGTGTGGCATCCCTCCCCTCTTATTTATGACATCTGGGCTAAGCAGAAGCTACTTTCCAGCTGTGCCAAACCATGTACATATGTTTCTGTCTCGGGGGAGACGCACGAGCGGGGGGAAAAAAAGGAGTTTCATCATCGCCCACCTTCCCTTTCTTGTATTATGATTTAATATAATAATTGCACAGCCATTTCACAGCCACTGTGGCACCTTCCTCGAAAAACTGTCTACTTGACAAGCAATTATTGTCATTGCAGCTCGCGCGTGCTAAAAAAGGAAACCTGGGTGTGAAACAGACATTTGCGCTCCCTCCCCTCCTCCTCACACCTGTTGGCTTCACTTTCCTCCTGTTTCTTGCCGTTGCCGATTTGAACCGCCTGGCAGCCGGAGGAGGCCAAATTCTCTTCCGGCTCTATTCTGATTGATTCAATGCTCCCAACACGTGCTCCAAGTTTTACAGAAGGCCAACCATTTGTCTGAAATGGTCTAGGGTTTCCCGCCTGAGCAGGGGGTTGGACTAGAAGACCTCTAAGGCCCCTTCCAACTTTGCTATTCTGTATTTCTATCATGCTGTTTTTTTTCCCTTATCTCGGCTCATTTCATCATCTCCTTTTAAGGACCCCATAATCCCTTGCGGGGTGAAAGTCTGGGAAACTGAATGGAGCTAATAAGAGTGTTTGAATGGCCAGATGCCTTTCCCTGTTGCCAATGCGGAGTTTTGTTCAGCAGATACATTCTCAGTGTGCCCAGAGAGAGAAATATCTGCCTCTACCTAGGATTGAACTCACAACCTCCTAACCCTAACTCTGTTGTCACATAACTCTTTGTGTAGGTGTGGCGGTCACCCATGGCCCAGTGCATAACAGGGCATGCGCAGCCACGCTGAACCACACAGGAAAAAACAAGTCCCAAAAGATAAAACATCCAGCCCAGGATTTGACCATATATAGACAGAACTTCCCTGAGCAGTAGATTAGCAATTGTAGTTTGACAGGCTGTTTTTAATCACACGCTGATTGCTCCTCCTGCCTTTGTCCTATCTCAATAAAAGGGGCTACCAGACTCCATTCTGGGTCGCCTCATCCCGAGAAAGCTCGTGTCCGTGTCTTTTCTCAACGTTGGCCTCATGAGGCGAACCACGCGTACTTCGCAAACTCTAACCCCAACTTCCAGAATTCTCAGGAATAGCCACATTGCCTGGGGAATTCTGGGAATTGAAGTCTACACAACAGGAAGTCCTTATGCTTAGGAAACTCTAAGCCACCTTGTGTTTCTCTGGGTTTATTACAGCCTTCTCCAGCCTTCTATAGTGCTGGACTTCAATTCCCAGAATCCTTCGCTGTCAGGTCTTTAAGCAGGGACCCTGGGTGTTGAAGTTCAACTACCTTAAGAGAATTAACTCATCTTATAAACTATAAGATAAGTTAACTCACCGGTAGTTAAACTCATCGGTGTGGTTTGTACACGCAGCTCCTGTTGGCAAGTGTGAAAAACGGTCATAAGTTCACTTTTTCCAGGGCCGTCATAACTTTGAAAGTCGAGAACTATCTGTCTATCTGTAAAGTGGCGCATCGTCTCTGCTCTCTCGGGGCGATTCCATTTCTCTCGTTTTGTAATCAACGCAGATGGGCTGTGAAGATCTCTCACATCGTTTCCCTGGATGGGATTTTGCTGCCCTCAGCAAAAAAAAAACGCCTCCCCCATCTGCTTCATCTGCTCATCCCTCTTTTCCACTTGAGCGAAGGCAAGAATGGGAAGGGTAGCGAGAAGACGGAGGATTTTCAAAAAAAAAGAAAGAACCTTTCCCTGCTGCATCGCAACGGTTCATTCAATGCGTTCAAGATCGACTTAGCGATGCTCAACGCACCAAGGTGCGACACCATGCGCCGGCACGATAAGGTTGTGTGAACCAGAGCGAGAGTTTGGAACGAAGCTTCTTCTTGGCGCAGAAGGTGGCATAGTGGTTAGAGTGCAGTACTGCAGGCCACTTCAGCTGACTGCTATCTGCAGTTCAGCGGTTCTAATCTCACCGGCTCAAGGTTGACTCAGCCTTCCATCCTTCCGAGGTGGGTGAAATGAGGACCCGGATTGTTGTTGGGGGCAATGTGCTGACTCTGTAAACCGCTTAGAGAGGGCTGAAAGCCCTATGAAGCGGTATATAAGTCTAACTGCTATTGCTATAACTGCTAAGCATGCACGCCAGACAGCTGGTCTTCATGCACTCAGAAATTGGAAGACCAGGCAACCAGCATACATGCCTTCACTGGAAGCTGAGCTTCCTGGCACACACATACATGCCGGAGAACTGCTCTTCCGCTTCCCGGTGCTCCCCTGCGCATGGGCGTTCCCCCCCCCCCGCTGATTTAAGGGGAAGATGTGCCTCGAGGTGAGCTGAGCTGGTGTGCATTTTTCACCCGGAAAATGGAAATCCAAAATGTTGGATTTCATCCCTCCCGTGGTCCCAGCCACGGAGTGGGATCTTAGCAGTGGATAATTCCCACTCGTGAGCCCGCCTGGCGCAGCCAAAGCCATTCCTCTCCGCGATGTGTGGCGTTCTCTTTGGCTTCCCTGGGCCGCGATCCGTTTTAAAACAGAGCTGTAAATGATGGTTTGTCACGGCGCTGAAATCCATCGAGCCAGGCGCAGGAGATTCATATTTATAGCTTGCAATCCGTCCCGGATTTGGCACCGTGCTCTATTAAATTATCAACTATCCTGGAGAAGAAAGGGGAAGGTGATTTGATGGGGAGGAAGATAAAACACGGCGAGCGGAGGCCGTGCAGATTTTCATTCTGGTGCGTGCCCACCGAGCCTCCGTTGGTTCGAATGGGAATTTGCCAAGAATTGTGTTCTTTACGAGGAGGCACATTCGTGCCGGAGTCAGATCTCCGATTACCGCAGCGGGCTTGGGAGGGCTGCACCTCATTGGGGAATGTGATTTATGACACAGACTGAAGGGAGGGAGGAGGAATAGGGGTAAAGTTCAGCTATAATTAAAACGAGGCTCAGATCTGACTGCAAAAAAGGCCTTGCCTAATAAAGGACTGGTTTTGTATTGAAACTCGGCTCAATACTCATGAATCAATTAGGAGGCACGTTCGTGCACTCGACTGCTTTTTAAATCTGAGGACCCGTGTGGCTTCGTGGGGGGCTGAGGAATGGGGGTTTCTCCTTTGCAAACAGCCTAGTGTTCCCTAATGAACAAGTGGCTTGGAAGAGCCGGAATGTGCATTGCGCTGATTTGCATCAAGTGGAAGAGTCTGGAATAGCAGAGGTAGCCCTTGAAAGAGGAATTCCCGAAGGCTTTGGGGTGGAAATAGCCAAGTTAACATAATCCAGGGCTGGAATTACCCAGGCAGGCAGGCCAGAAGGCTGGCTGGTAAGCTTGCAAAAAACGTCCTCCAGGCAGCTTCTTTACAAGTAGGATTAAAAAGAAAAATGCTCTGAGATAAGTAGAGACTAGACTCTCTCCAGAAATCTCCCTGTGTGTGTGTGTTTTGTGCCGGTGTGTTTTTGACGTGAGATAAAGCCAGCGTTCATTGTTTTAGGAGAGAAATACACAGCTGGCAGCCTAGAAACTCCAGAGGATTTTGGGTCCGAAGTTCTTAGGACTTTGTTTTTCTATCGCAGTGGTTCCCAAACTTGGCAACTTTAAGACGTGTGGACTTCAACTCCCAGAATTCTCCAGCCAGCTCTGCAGAGCTGGCTGGAGAATTCTGGGAGTTGAAGTCCACACGTCTTAAAGTTGCCAAGTTTGGGAACCACTGTTCTATCGGATGGGGGGGTGTTTGGGAGGGAGGGGGTGGAGAGTCCTTCTAGGCGTCTCTCTTTGCTGGACTTTTAAGCTGCCCTGGATGATTTATTGGCGTTCTCCCCGCCTCTCTCATAAATCTTGCCAGGCCAGCTTTGCGTGGCATGGGGGCGTTGGAGGCTTCCCCTGGTGGAATGGTTTTTTTTTTAAAGTTTATTTTTTTTTCATACATACGTTGACAAATATACCATCTCATAACTATCATTAATAATGTGTGTTGTCGTTTAACATTTATAACAATTCTTCCCCCCCTACAATTAAGAATATGATGGAGATTGTTTTTCTGCCATCCTTTACACCCGTCTTATTTTACACACAACCCTACTTCTTCATTCCTTCCCTCCCTTCTTTTCTCCTTCTCTCCTTTCTTCTTTCTTCCTCTCCTTCCTCTTCCCCACTCCTCCCCTCTTCTTCCCTTTCCTACCCTCTCTGCTACTCTTAGCTCCCCTCCATTTCTTCCTCTCCTTTTTCCCTTTCTCCTTCCCCTCTCCTTTCTTCTCTTCCTACCTTTCTCTCTACTCCTCTCTCCATTTCTTCCTCACCTTTCCCCTTTCTCCTTCCCCTCTTCTTTCTTCTCTTCCTACCTTTCTCTCTACTCCTCTCTCCATTTCTTCCTCTCCTTTTTCCCTTTCTCCTTCCCCTCTTCTTTCTTCTCTTCCTACCTTTCTCTCCATTTCTTCCTCTCCTTTCCCCTTTCTCCTTCTTCTCTCCTTTCTTCTCTTCCTAACTTTCTCTCCATTTCTTCCTCTCCTCTCCCCTTTCTGCTTCTTCTCTCCTTTCTTCTCTTCCTAACTTTCTCTCCATTTCTTCCCCTCCTTTCCCCTTTCTCCTTCCCCTCTCCTTTCCCTTCTCCTCTTCCTACCTTTCTCTCTACTCCTCTCTCCATTTCTTCTTCTCCTTTTTCATTTCTCCTTCCCCTCTTCTTTCTTCTCTTCCTACACCTTTCCCTCTGCTCCTCTCTCCATTTCTTCCTCTCCTTTCCCCTTTCTCCTTTCCTTCTCCTTTCTCCTTTCTCGTGGTGGAATGGTTAATGAGCCAAATTACGGGCACAGAGGCCCAGGGAGATCCGGGGTGCAATTCTGATGACATCACACTTCTTCCAGGCACCCCTGGTTTTGAAGAGTCAGTGTAGCCCAGGTGTGACCCCTCGGCAGTACCTATGCCAAAAGGGCCCAAGGAATGGAAAGCATGCTCCCACCCACCCCTGGGGAGCGTGGAGGGGGTGTTGGGGGGGCAGGATAAGACACCAGACTTTCTTAAAAGGTTTAAGTCTGACTGCCAGCCGGGAGGGACAAGCTGCTTTCTCTGGGAACAGGGATTGTCGGGATGATGGATGACTGCAGCTGGCACACGTGGTATGCCCACTTGGCAGCCATCCAGAAGGAAGAGAATTGGGAGCTGGGATCCCTTTTTCCCCTCTTTGACTGGCAGGTGGGGTTCCAGGGACACATTAGCGCCACCCAGACAAAAAGGGGAAGGGGAAGCTTGGGGGCAAAGGGACCTTTGTAAGAGTGGCTTAATTCATCCAATTCATCCAGAAAAGAGCCAAGGTGGCGCAGTGGTTAAATGCAGCATTGCAGGCTACTGCTAGATCAGCAGTTCAGCGGTTCAAATCTCACCGGCTCAGGGTTGACTCAGCCTTCCATCCTTCCGAGGTGGGTAAAATGAGGACCCAGATTGTTGGGGGCAATATGCTGACTCTCTGTAAACCACTTAGAGAGGGCTGAAAGCCCTATGAAGCGGTATATAAGTCCACTGCTATTGCTATTGCTAAAAGAGCGTTGAGTAGCGTTTTGGTCAAAGATAATCTTGAGTTTGTTTTTAGCTTCAAGAGAAGGCGGGTGCCCCAGTTTTCTCTGATGTGATGCCCTCCAGAGGTCTCCAGACCTTCTGGAAACACCAGTGGTTGTTTTTTTAATCTACCTTACAGCTCTTCTGATTATAAATTTGCCTCTTGCTCTGTGGCAAAACCTCACTTCTTCTCTTTTGTAATCAATCCCGTCTAATCGTCAAAACCCATAAATCATTAGTTCACGTTGTGGCTATTTCTGAAACAACAAAATCCATAAAGGGTTTCCAGTCAGCAGTAAAGCTAGAGAGATATTGGCTTTCCTCTAGATCCAAGACGTTAATTTGGCCATTTCGGCTGCTTCCATCATCTTCCCCCCCCATCCATTCCTCCACTGTGGATATAATCATCGTGCTGCCGTTATCCCAGGACGGAAAATAACATCCCGCAACTTTTTCCTCTACTGTTTGTCAATCCCGAAATAAAAAAACCTCTGGTCTTAATTGGATATTAATCTTTAGAATCCTCTGAATCCGATTCAGAGGATTCTATGCATTTTTTTTTAGCTTTGTTTTCTTTGAGAAATCCATCAAACACAAACGAAGGTCCTTCTTTGGTCGTTCGTGTTTTCAGCATGAATCGGACGTGGCTTGTTCTAAACAGTTGATCCGGTGACAAATCCCGCTGTACATTTTCTAGACCAGGGGTCCCCAAATTTGGCAACTTTTAAGACTGGTGGAACTCAACTCCCAGAATTCTCCAGCCAGCAGAGCTGGTTGGGGAATTCTGGGAGTTGAAGTCCACCAGTCTTAAAAGTTGCCAAGTTTCAAGACCTCTGATCTAAGTGGAGAGATTGCAGAGGAAGGGATTACAAGAGAGTAAGTTCTACTGGCTGGGGAATTCTGGGAGTTGAAGTCCACAAGTCTTAAGGTTGCCAAGGTTGAAGGCCTCTGATCTAAGTGGAGAGATTGTAGAGGAAGGGATTACAAGAGAGTAGGTTCTGCTGGCTGGGGAATTCTGGGAGTTGAAGTCCACAAGTCTTAAAGTTGCCAAGTTTGAAGACCTCTGATCTAAGTGGAGAGATTGTAGAGGAAGGAATTACAAGAGAGTAGGTTCTGCTGGCTGGGGAATTCTGGGAGTTGAAGTCCACAAGTCTTAAAGTTGCCAAGTTTGAAGACCTCTGATCTAAGTGGAGAGATTGTAGAGGAAGGAATTACAAGAGAGTAAATTATGCTGGCTGGGGAATTCTGGGAATTGACGTCCAGTGTTAAAGTTGCCAAGTTTGAAGACCTCTGATCTAAGTGGAGAGATTATAGAGGGAAGGGATTACAAGAGAGTAAGTTCTGCTGGCTGGGGAATTCTGGGAGTTGAAGTCTTAAAGTTGCCAAATTTGAAGACCTCTGTTCTAGACTGTCAGTTTATAGGACTTGTCTGCAAGCCAATGCTAAAAATGATGGGATTTGTAGTCCAGCACATTGGGAATGCAGCTAGACTGGACCAACCTCTTCTCCATGAACCAATGCAGGAACCTCTGGTGACTATTTGAATGCTTTGAGCCCCCCCCCCCAATTTTCTAACCGTGCATTGAAAGAAGATAGGACTTCATGCGTCTCCAATTTTGGCCAGTAATGTTACATTTTTCAAAGCAAATCTAGCTAGTCTCGTTGTGCCTGGACATGAAGCCTTTCTGTGCTGCGAAGGATCTGCAATGGGTCCAGATGGTTTTGGTAGGTCTGATGCTGACCCTTGGAGCAGAGTGACAGATCTTTGGGGAAGCACTAGCTTGCCCACGTGAGATGCCTTGGGTCCCATCTGTTGCCCAGAAATAGACGCAGCTTGGAGTCCCACCATCCCAGAAAAAGGGAAAGAGGAGAAAAGAAAGCAGATGTTAGCAAATCCTTGCTAAGAGAATAAATGGTGGTAACAGAAGCAGAGATCTGGAGACGTGGTAGTTACAAGATCCTTGCACCCCTAACCCTTTAGCAGTGGTGGGTTTCAAAAAAATTTGGAACCTCTTCTGTAGGTGTGGCCTGCTTTCCGGGTCCACTGGTGGAACCTCTTCTAACCGGTCCGGTAGATTTGATGAACCGGTTCTACCGAACCAGTGCGAACCGGTAGGAACCCACCTCTGTCCGAAAGGTTGGGGGAACCATGGGTTACAGGATGCAGAACAGAACCTCTTTGGAAACCCAACAACTTGCTGTGGATCTCTTTCTGGCGAAGCTTCAGAGTAGGACGTTGCCTGGGGCTGTTCGTGAGGATGGAGCGGAAGTCCTCGGAATTGATGGCGCACTTCCTGTCCTCTCTCCTCTGCCTTTTTTTCCCCTCCTTAATTAAGTTACAGCCTTGGATTGCATCCACTTGCTTTAGTTACTCATTTGGGGGGGGTTCATTGTTGGAAAAGGCCCTTCGTGTTCCTCCCTCCCTCCCTCTCAGCTCTTCCAGATGGTAGCTCTTCTCGTCTTCATTTAGAAGGGCTTCCTTGGCAGCCGAGCCTCACGCTGATTTCTAAAAACAATATTAAGAGCGACAGGAGAGAGGCGGGGAGAACAGGAGAGAGATTTTGGTGCTTTCTGCCTCGGTCTCGAGCCTTCCCTTTCCTTTCGGTTCCCTGGCCTGCTCCTTGGGTTTTTGCATTTCTGTTGTTTGTTTTTTTGGCTCAATTTTAGCCCCGGGTTTTGTTGACAAAATAAAGGAGGGGAAATTTGGCACATTTCAGAGACTCCATTCACGGCATCTTGCAAGGGGGAATCTAGCGTCCCATCCGTTTATTTTTAGACCCAGGACGCCAAGGGGAACGGGGAGACGCAGGGAAGGCAAAGCAAAATGGATGGAAGGAGGAGGGAAGGGGGGAAGAACGCAGAAAATTGGAAAATTAGTTTTCTGAAGAATGTGCTTTGCAATTGAAACCGTCTGTTTCTGGTCCCCTCGGGCAGCCTAGAGCCGTGTTTCTCAATTGTGGCGGCTTTAAGACCTTGTGGACTTCAACTCCCAGAATCCCCCTGGCTGTGGAATGCTGGGAGTTGAAGTCCACCCGCCTTAACGTTCCCAAGGTTGAGAAATACCAGCTTAGGTAGGATCATTTTCATTGTTAGCCCTCTGGTTATGAAATATTCTTTGCAGAAAAATCTTCCTTCGATGCCCTCTGCTTTTAACGTCCCTAAAAACCTTTTGCATCTTTTATCATTGGGAAATAATTCCGTAATTCTGCTTTGGTTGAGCAGGGATGAGTTTTTCTCTTGCTGTTGTAACATACCATTAGTTGTTAAGCCTGTATGGGGGAGGGAGGGGCACTGCCAGTCTTCCAGTGCCAACGTATTAAAGGATGTTCTTGTTCTGAGCGAGGCTTCCCGAGAGCGTGAAGCAAACTCCTTGTCCCGACAAAAACCCCTTTTATTAATTGACTGTGAGTTCTGCTCATCCACATCCAGCAAAGTCTTTCAAAGGAGGATTTACGGTCACAGACCTTATCTGGCTTGGAGAGCTGCCAGGCCGAGATCTGCAGATCAAGAGCCAAGGTGGCGCAGTGGTTAAATGCAGCACTGCAGGCTACTGCTAGATCAGCAGGTCAGCGGTTCAAATCTCACCGGCTCAGGGTTGACTCAGCCTTCCATCCTTTCGAGGTGGGTAAAATGAGGACCCAGATTGTTGGGGGCAATATGCTGACTCTCTGTAAACCGCTTAGAGAGGCCTGAAAGGCCTATGAAGCGGTATATAAGTCTACTGCTATTGCTATTGCTATTGCAGAACTTGGCAAGGAGTCTCGGAGAGTCACGGACCAATTAAGTGAACTAATTGTCTCCTGCAAACTCCACTCCCCTTTCGCTCCTCTTTTATTCCCTCTGGGAGGGGCCATTCATCGTCCTCCTGTGGCCTTACTCTCCCTGTTCTTTAGCTCTTCCCTTCGTCTGGCAAGTCTGCGTCTGTACACACTGGGAACAGGCTCCAGCTGCTCTTCTGCCTCACTGATGTCTGACTCTGGAGGCAGCTGACAGCTGGCATACAGGCCTGGCCCCCTCTCTGCCTCCGACACAGAGCCCTCATCGGAGCCTTCCCCAGACTCCAGGACTGCCTCATCTTCCTCCCCAACCTCCTCCTCACTGTCTGAATCTGCTGCCAGCTCTGCGGGCCATAACATTTCTCCTTCGTTCCCCTTTCTCTATACATTGGCTAGTATGCAGGTAGGAAACTTTTAATGGGCAGGAAAAGGTGTATTTTTCCACCAACCTTCTCTTGCTGGTTTCCCCCCCTCTCCCCACAGGGCTAAATCTGAAATGGCTTGTGCGTGCACAAACACACACACACACACAAACACACACTGGGTAGAGAAGGAAGCTAAAGACTTGGCGCTGCGTGGTTCAACACCCACCTGGCAATTTTATGCTGCATCGCCTGTTTTGAAAAGTAATTGGTAACAATTAATCTCCCCGCCCTTTCGGGTTGTTTGTCCATCATTGCAAATTTCTGCCGAGCGGTCGGCGGGCCAGAGGTGGGCAGCCGGTTGCAGGGCAGCCTCTGGTGAAGTTTATTAAATGCCCACACTTACGATGCCCTCCGACATCTGTGAGATTGCCTCCCCTGTGGCTGGTTACAGGTTTGACCCCAGTGGCCGTAATGACTTCTTCCAGCCCCTGGCATCCACCTGTGCTCTCCCAGGATGGATCGGTCTTCGTCGGAAACACACCGGCTTCCAAAATATATTTGGGAATTCTGTTTCTCGGGGCTCAGCCCACTCAACCCCGCATTTCTGTGAAAGTTGGAGCTTCTGCAATAGCAATAGCAGTAGACTTATATACCGCTTCATAGGGCTTTCAGCCCTCTCTAAGCGGTTTACAGAGAGTCAGCATATTGCCCCCAACAATCTGGGTCCTCATTTTACCCACCTCGGAAGGATGGAAGGCTGAGTCAACCCTGAGCCGGTGAGATTTGAACCGCTGACCTGCTGATCTAGCAGTAGCCTGCAGTGCTGCATTTAACCACTGCGCCACCTTGGCTCATAGGTGGCTTCTGGGTGCTTCCCTTGGCAGTCCAGGCCTGTGGAAAAAGTGGCTTGGCGTCTTGTGCTGCAGCCTAATTGCTCAATGCTCAGTCATTTCCTGGGAAATATAATTATGCGCGCTAATGTGTCACAGCCATGTGCGCCACTAAGCCGGAGAAAGGAGGAGGCTGTGATGCATATGTTAAAAATATATATATATTTGGGGGGCAGTTTCCTCCTTTGACGGTGTCCCCTGGGGATGCCGCTTGTTTATGATGAAAACAAAGGCTTGTCTTTCAACAACTCTTTGAGGGTAGCTCGGTGTAAGGCAGTGTTTCTCAACCTTGGCGACTGTGGGACTTCAACTCCCAGAATCCCCCAGCCAGCTGTGCTCATGGAATCTCTTCTCTGGTCTCTTAGCAATAGCAGTTAGACATATACCACTTCATAGGGCTTTCAGCCCTCTCTAAGCGGTTTACAGAGTCAGCATATTGCCCCCAACAATCTGGGTCCTCATTTTACCCACCTCGGAAGGATGGAAGGCTGAGTCAACCCTGAGCCGGTGAGATTTGAACCGCCGAACTGCAGAACTGCAGTCAGCTGAAGTAGCCTGCAGTGCTGCATTTAACCACTGCGCCACCTCGGCTCCCTCCCTCTTCTGCCTTCAGCTTGAGCCTCCCCTTCGGTGCTGTTCTGGGCAGCCCACAGTGCCAATCTTAGCTTCCCGCTGCTCTTTCTCACCTTCCTTGGCATCGAATCACATTGCCTCAATAAAGATCTGATTTAGGTCACCAGGGTGTGTCAGGGGGTGGTAGTGGTGTGTACGTCATGTTTGTTTACCCATCCTGCACACAACCTCCTTTTTGTTCATCTGGGAAAATGCCCACCGTGTGCCTGGCGCGCAACGCAAAACAGGAGTGCAAAACTTTGCAAAAACTTTGGCCGGGCCTTAACTTAGCAAACGTCTCTCGGCCGAGGTGGCTGCGCACAGTTTGTTTAGTTCTGGTCCTGCTTCCCTCCCCCCCTTTCCCCCCTCCTCTTTGCACACCCCTCCCCGTCCCACCGTTTCAGAATTGATCCAGATTATTACCAGAGACCTTTTCTAGAATCTGTACTTCTTCTAGAATGAATTATGTGCTGAAGGAGGGAGAACGAGCTGGCTGCAATTGGCTACAGCGAAACTGGAGATCCCGTTTTGATCCGCCGTTTTCTTGCCGTTCCATTTTGCTAATTTTATTTAATCCTTCAAGAGAGTTGCGTCCCCGTTCTCTCCCCCGTCCCCCACTAATGACTCCGTACCAGGACGCAGAGTGTGTATTGTTAAAGCAAAGAATATAATTGCATTCGGGAAGTTATTTCTCAGCGAAGTAGCTCGGAGACTGCTTGGAACGAATCGATGTTTATCTTCCTCTGAGCTCAAGGACAGTTTGTGCAATAAAAATGGGCAATGTTTTATTTATTTATTTATTTATTTTATCAATTTCATCTATACATTCACAATTATATGATCTCATAACTGTTATTAATAATATGTATTTATAACAATTTTTTCCCTACAGTTGACAATATACTTGAAGATTGCTTTTTTAACATCCCATAGATCCATCTTATCTTACAACGGTCCTACTTCTTCTTCCCTCCCTCCCTCTTTCCTTCCCTCGTTTCTTCTCTCCTACTCTCCTTCCTTCCCTCCTTCCTTCCCTTCCCTCCTTCCCCCTTCCCTCCTTCTCTCCTTCCCTCCTTCCTTCCTTCCCTCCTTCTCTCCTTCCTTTCCCCCTTCCTTCCCTCCTTCCTTCCCCCTTCCTTCTCTCCTACATTCCCTCCTTCCTTCCCTCCTTTCTTCTCTCCTTCTCTCCTTCCTTCCCTCCTTCCTTCCCTCCTTTCTTCCTTCCTTCTCTCCTTCCTTCCCTCCTTCCTTACTTCCCTCCTTCCCCCTTCCCTCCTTCTCTCCTTCCCTCCTTCCTTCCCTCCCTTCCTTCCCTCCTTCTCTCCTTCTCTCCTTCCTTCCTCCCTTCCTTTCCGCCTTCCTTCCCCCCTTCCTTCTCTCCTACATTCCCTTCCCTCCTTTCTTCTCTCCTTCTCTCCTTCCTTCCCTCCTTCCTTCCCTCCTTGCTTCCCTCCCTCCTTCCCTCCCTCCTTCCTACCCCCCTTTCTTCTCTTTCTTCTCTCCTTCCTTCCTTCCTTCCTTCCTTCCTTCCTTCCTTCCTTCCTCCTCTCCTTTCCCTTCTCTCCTTCCCCTTCATGGGCAATGTTGAATGCAAAGCATAGGATGAAGGCAGAAGACACCTGGAGACCTTGGTGGCAAGGAAAGAGACGCCTCTTTAGGCTTCCTTTACGTTGGTGTCAACCTTCAGAAGCTGCCCAGAATAAACACTCTTTCAAAAGGATTCTGGCAGTGGTGGAGTTCCGGGTGGTACGGCCATGTCGGGAGCTGTGGCCGCCCTACTGATACGGTGGCTTATTTGGCCGGCCCACCTGCCCAATTTCCATACCTGTTTTTCAGGCAACCGGATCAATTGCACACACACGCACAATGTGCGGCCCGAACGGGCTACGATTAGTGTACCAGTAACGAAGATAAGAGCAACCCACCACTGGAGGGGATTCTGACTTTCCAGAGTCTTGGAGGATAGCAGTAAATTTAACCCTTTATTTGTAGGGTAGATTCATAAGGCTGCTCAACTGAGAGCCGTCCAACTCACAGGTTTTATTTTGTCATTTATTACTCAATTTCTGTGGGGCTCCCAATTTTGTCTTCCCATCGATCTTGGGGGGGGGGGAGCTTAGACCGTCCCTAATTCCACCCAGGGACGATCAGGTCAAAGTGAGGACTTGAATTCGGTGTCATCAGCCCGGCCTGGTCGTGCAACAGCTTCGTGGAACCTGTTTGGCTCTCCTCCACACAACCAGGTTCACACAATTTCCTTACCCGGGTCTGTTCCAAACCTAGCATGCCGCTGTTCATCTGGATTTGTTTTAAACTTGGTTTGTTGTTTCTTTCTTTTCTCGGCATGTTGTCTGGGGGATTGGTTTGTCATTCAAAGGAATCTGCATCACATCACAGTTGAATGGCTCGACGTTTTACGGAGTTATCCACCATTATCCATAGGAGTTAGAGTTGACCCTAAAATTTCAGTTGCATCTGGAGAAGCAGTGGGTGGTCTCCCATTTTGAAGAGATTTGGGGGGGGGGACTAAGCCCAGGAGTGTTAGTTTTCCATCATGGAGCTAGTCCTCAAGAGTCCTCTCCAGTTGAAGGTCCACAGGTCTTCAGCATTATCAGACATCCCGAAGAAATGGAAAGCGGAGCTTCTCTGCAGGACCTTTGGGCTCCTACGCCAGGTGTTATTCTGGGATGTCATCATGTATTAATATTTTGTTTGTTGAATTGAATTGAATTTTATTATTTGTATGCCGCCCTTCTCCGGGAGGGACTCAGGGCGGCGAACAACTCAAAAGGGGGAAAAGGGGAACATAGAACAGAATACAAGTAATTAAAATAGGCAAGAATCACACAAGCACACAAGTCGAGAGGGGAGGGGAACTCATCAACCCCAGGCCTGCCGGCAAAGCCAGGTTTTGACTGCTTTCCGGAAGGCCTGGAGAGAGGTGAGGGTCCGAATCCCTGCGGGGAGTTCGTTCCAGAGGGCCGGAGCTGCCACAGAGAAGGCCCTCCCCCGGGTAATAGCCAGGTGGCATTGGCTGGTAGACGGAACCCGGAGGAGGCCGACCCTGTGTGATCTAATGGGTCTTTGGGAGGTAATAGCAATAGCAATAGCAGTTAGACTTATCTACCGCTTCATGGGGCTTTCAGCCCTCTCTAAGCGGTTTACAGAGAGTCAGCATATCGCCCCCACAGTCTGGGTCCTCATTTCACCCACCTCGGAAGGATGGAAGGCTGAGTCAACCTTGAGCCGGTGAGATTAGAACCGCTGAACTGCAGAGAACAGTCAGCTGAAGTGGCCTGCAGTACTGCACCCTAACCACTGCCCCACCTCGGCAGCAGGCGGTCTCTCAAGTACCTTATCCCGTTCGATATTGTGGTAAGCAACCGAGATTCTGCTGTGATTGTGGCATGATAAAAAAGAACATTAATATGCCTGCATTATTTTTTTCCTTTTTCCAATACGAGTCTCTTAATTCTCGGTTATGTTGAATTCAATTTTCCCATTCTTTTGGCATGAAAGGAAGCTTTGTGTTGCTGCTCAAAATCTTCGATTTTTCACCGAGGAATTGTCAGCGATGAAGGGAAGGACCGGGAATGGCTCTCCTTTGTGTGTCTTCTTCTGCATTTGGGGGCTGTGACGAAAAGGCAGTAAAATTTGAGCAGTGAGTGAAAGCCGTGATTGCTGGAAGAAAACGGGGCGCTAAAGTGAACATTTGTTTAATTACTGTACGCATTCAACTGTTTGCTGAAAGGAAAAATGGATGCTTTCATGCAGAAAGGAAAGTATTATCTCCCTTTTCGACACAGCGAAGTTATTAATTAAGCAGTAAATCGCCCGTGCCAGGGGGCACCATCTCCGCGCATAAGATGGCTGACGGAAATGCGCGGAAGGACCAGAAAGAGTTGCTTGAAGGGGAAAAGGCTTGTAGTGAGCGCAGGAGAATAGGAGAAGCTCTTGAGAATTATCTGTTGAGAAAGACCCCAGGCAGGCAGGAAATTAGCTCTGTCTCATGTCTAAACCTTGATAGGTTAAAAAGCCATGACGTGAAGGGTGAGTCTTCTCCAATTCTTGGAACGGAGTTCTCTGAATTTGGAGGACAAGGTTTGGGAAGGGTTTGTGGGGGACAAATCGGGTTCCTGGAGGCCTGTAACATAACTTGCTCTTGAATCAACCCAAGTTGAGTGAAAGGAGAATGGTCTTGGGTCCTCTTTGGTGATCCCTATCATTGGGTAGAGAGAGACTCTTCCATGTTTAATGACTTGGCATCATCTCACAAGAACTTATTCGAGCTCACGAGTATTTGTGGGATCCTACATTTTAGGAAGAGATGCCGGCGTGGGTCTGTTGACCCCGAACTCATTTTGGCTCCTGCTTCTGATTCGGAATTCACCCTCTTTCTCGGGTTTTGTTTATTTGTTTTGGAAATCTCTTCCAAGGAAGCCCCATTAGATTGGAATGGATCGTGTGTTTGGCCAATCTTCCCAGGAATGAAGCTTCCAGACATGAAAAAGACAATTGATTTAGCAGTCCCACCTGACATGAAGCCTAGTGCTGGATGCTGGATGCTGGTGTGTGTGTGTGTGTGCGTGTGTGTGTGTGTGTGTGTGTAGAGTCTTACATTAGGTTAGCTGTGGTGGAACTTCATGCTTGTCCGTAAAGTTTAGTTCCAGACATCTTGAGAGAAATCAATATCTCTAGCTGGAAACA
>NW_028261393.1:55298853-55306353 GCF_051295495.1 Thamnophis sirtalis | reverse complement strand
AAAGGGAGACTAGTATAGATCTATTTCAAGCTATTTAGCTCTCATATATATATATATTGAAGGCTAACAGCAATTTCTTCCCAGAAGTGTTTGTATCAGTGGTGGGTTCCGCATCTCGTCGCAACCGGTACACTTCGACAGGGTCGGACGACCGTCTCAGGCACGCATGCTGCAAACGCATGCACGCGTCACTGCCCTGCGATGCCCCAGCCGCTTGGCGAGGTCGCGCAGGCGCCATACTCTGTGCGCGCTTGCACAATTGGCCCGTTTCCCTCAAAAAGAGATAAGAAATGCGGGCCGGGCTGGGTTGGGCCCACCGAAACACCATTCCTGTACGGTGGCCACTGCTCCCAGCTGCTAGCGTTACGCCCGTACCAGGCCGTACCACCTGGAACCCACCACTGGTTTGGATACTTCTGTCCAGGTGGGCTTTAGATTAAATCCCAAATCAGGCAAAATGTTTTATTATCCTGAGGGTCACTCTATATATAGGGTGCCTCCGAAGAGCCAAGGGGCCGCCTTCCTTGGAGGCAGATTTTTGCGGCATTAAGACACAGTTGTGTCCTTGGTATTCTTGCGATAACTTGCTTGACAATATGGAGCAGTCAGCTATGTCTTTACAGCTGGGCTTCAGTTTCAGTCCCACCACAGGACTCTGGTTGGAGAAGCAGGTGTTTCAAGTTTGAATGAAGGTCGCATCCTCAGGAGTTCTCCTTGCGATTGTGTCCTTTTTTTAACACACGTCCAACTTTGGAACCAGGAGGTCCATATTCAACACAGGCGATTCCGTGGCTTTGCAATTCTGAGCTGCACCCACTGCCTCCCCAACTCGGAGTAAGGAGGAGGCATGTTCCCAATTACACTTTTTATGAGCATAGACTTTTTTCCGCTTTGCATGCTCCGGAGCACAGGAATGTGATTAATGTGGAAAAATGGTCAAACCGGCATTAATCATAGTTGATTTCGTATCGATTTCTTCCCCTCCTTGCCCAAGATTTTTGTCAGCTGCGTTTGTTCTCCTGGTGAACTCTTGCGCAACAAATAAAAGAGGCCCAGAGGTGGACAGAATAAATGTCATAAATATCTCGGGTTTCAAAGGACGTAAATTGGGAGCAGGTCTTTGTGAGTAAATATGGAGACACCTTTGGGGGTATATGTAAAGTGAGACTATAACACACACCTAATGGCTTAGTTCTTTTGGTCCGAAATAGCTAAGGAACACGGCTCCTTAACTTGGTCCAAGATCTGCTTTGCCCTTCCGCCAAGAGCCGAGGTGGCGCAGTGGTTAGAGTGCAGTACTGCAGGCCACTTGAGCTGACTGCTAACTGCAGTTCAGTGGTTCAAATCTCACCGGCTCAAAGGTTGACTCAGCCTTCCATCCTTCCAAGGTGGGTAAAATGAGGACCCAGACTGTGGGGGGGCGATATGCTGACTCTGTAAACCGCTTAGAGAGGGCTGAAAGCCCTATGAAGCGGTATATAAGTCGAACTGCTATATTGCTAAGTCGAACTGCTTTCCTCAACCTGGTGTCAGCCAGAGAAGAGTATAACGGACCTATGATTTCCAGTGGTTTGCAAACTCTGCTGTTATGGCTACAACTGTCGCTTTGCTTCACTATCCCGTACCAGCGACAATTCTGGAGGTTCTTCGCCGTATCCTTAGAAATGTGGCCCTTTCGCTATGGACTTAATTTAAGTTATTTACGAAACTGCCTTGTATAGAACTCAACCTGTCAGGCCAGCAGACCGAAATGGACATCCCATGATTGACAGTGGGAACCTCGAGAGCAGGTGGGCAGAGATAACACATGCGTGACAATCAAATTGTTCAAAGGCTGGGACTCCTGAATTGCCGTCCGACGTGGAAACCAAAGCCTCCGAAGTCAGCGTTTGCCTGATTGTGCCATCGTGGGCGCGCCGTTTTGTCAATTGTAGTGATAGGTAGGGCTAGGCGGAATATATGGCAAAGATCTTGCCCGTCGTGGTGTTTTTGTTTTTGTTTTAAATGGTGGCATGAGGGGGTTTAATTTGATGCCTTTGGGATACAAAGCATGAAAGCACTTGCTGGGTTTCGTTAAAAATCCAAAAAGTAGAAAGGCATGTGCAGACTATCATAGCACAGACGTGGCCTCCTCCGGATTCCATCTGCCAGCCAATGCCGGCTGGCCACCCCCCAGGGGAGGGCCTTCTCTGTTGCAGCTCCAGCCCTCTGGAACGACCTCCCCGTTGAGATCCGGACCCTTACTACCCTCCCGGCCTTCCGTAAAGCTACTAAGTTCTGGCTGTTCCGGCAGGCCTGGGGCTGTTGTTGAAGTATCCAGCCCCACTTTAATTGTGAATGTTGTTGTATTTTAAATTTTGTATCGTCTTATTTATTCCCCCTCCCCTTTTTTATTGTAAGCCGCCCGGAGTCCTTCGGGAGTGGGCGGCATACAAGACCAATCAAACCAAACCAAACCAAACCATAGCAAAGTGGCTAAGTCCTGTTCCACCATTCCCTTAGACTCCAATATATGCGTGACCGGACAAAAGTGCGCACGACAAAACCGCAGCGAGAAAACCGCGGCGAGAAAACAGCGACATCGAAATCGCGCCCACAACAGCACGCCGACGAAACCGCGCCCACAAAAGCGCGATTAGGGTTAAGGTAAGGGTTAGGTTCAAGGTTAGGGTTAGGGTTAGGGTTAGGGTTATTACGTTGTTTTCGCGTTGTTTGTTGAAGGCGCGCTTTTGTCGGCGCGCTGTTGTCGGCGCGATTTCGACATTGCGGTTTTCTCGCCACGGTTGCGCTTTTGTCGTGTGCGCATTTGTCGGTGAACCCAGTATATGTAGTTTGTACTGTAGATCAGTCTTTCTCGACCATGGAAACTTGAAGATTTGTGGACTTCAACTCCCAGCATGGCTGGCTGGGGAATTCTGGGAGTTGGAAGTCCACAGATCTTCCAAGTTGGCAAAGCTGAGAAACATTAAGTAGGTTTTTACAATCTGGCGGTCCTCAACCCTGAGAAGGACAGCCTCCTCATGGTTCTTCTCAAACTTTCCCCAGAAGCCCATCAGTAGTTGATGGGCTTCTGGATTCACCCAGGGTGGTGCTTGTCAGGAAACAAACTAAAATGATGTGAATAAACTGCTTAAGAAGGAAGGACAACCAGGGGCCTGGTTTCGAAAGGTGGAGTAGGAAGTACGGCTATTCATTAGCTCCGTGTGCGGTGCAAAATAAGTGGTATTTGCAGAGGCCCAACGTAACCATTTTGGAAGGTGGCACATACTAAAAAGAATAGATTCTCAGAAAGTTTTTGAAAGAAAACAGAAAAAGAAAGAGAGAGAGAAAGAGAAAGAAAGAAAGAAAGAAAGAAAGAAAGAAAGAAAGAAAGAAAGAAAGAAAGAAAGAAAGAAGGCAGGAGGGAGGAAAAGGAGGGAAGGGGGAGAGGAGAGTGCCTACTTTGGTTTTAAAAGATAAATCTAGAAAAATGCCATAGATCTCTTTAAAGGGGGGGGGGTCAGATAGGTTTCCAATTTTGTTTGGATATCACGTATATATTTTTTGTACAGTGAAACACCTCAACCAGCCACTTTCTGTTCATAATGAAGGAAAATCAATTAAAGAACAAACACGGGGTGGTGGGGGGTAGGGGGGGCGCGGAATCCAATACTGCATTGTAGGAGCGCAGATGGTGCATTTTTAAAATTATGCAAATGGTGAGAACTGGTATATTTTAGGAGAACCGTTTTGGACAAGGCCGTTTCTAATTTTAAAAAAAGACGTCGAAGCTTCCAAAGCAATATTTGAAAGCGTGGGCGGAGGGGCGGGGAATCTGGATAGATAGATGAGATCATTTAGGAGATGAGGTGGTTGGTAAGGATCGGACACCAGAAGTTGCGCCCAAAATGCAATAATCCAACGGTGTTTCCTTTGTTTGAAGAAGGCTGAGATTTGATTTGGAGTGGGGGAGGAATCATCTCTTGGTTCCTACAATCAAAATTTCAGTTTTGTGGCTGACAGAACTCCATGGTTGTTGTTAGTTGCAAAGTCGTGTCTGACACATCATGGCTCCATGGACAATGTTCCTCCAGGCCTTCCTGTCCTCTACCATCCTCTGGAGTCCATTTAAGTTCACATCTTCTGCTTCGGAGACTCTATCTAGCCTCCTCTTTCTCTGCCATCCCCTTCTTCTTCTTTTGCCCTCCATCTTTCCCAGCATGAGGCTCTTCTCCAGGGAGTCCTTCCTTCTCATTAGGTGGCCAAAGTCTTTGAGTTTCCTCTTCAGGAGCTGCCCTTCTAAAGAGCAGTCAGGGTTGATCTCCTCTAGGACTGACCGGTTGGATGGCCTTGCAGTCCAAGGGACTTGCAAGAGTCTCCATGGTTGGCTTGCCCCTAATCCAGGGGTGACCAACCTTGGCAACTTGAAAACCTGTGGACTTCAGCTCCCAGAATTCCCCAGCCAGCAGTGGCTGGGGAATTCTGGGAGTTGAAGTCTACAAGTCTTCAAGTTGCCAAGGCTGGACATCTTTCTCCTAATCACTTTGATGCAGAACATGCTCTTTTCACTGTTGAAGAGCACGTTAGTGCCGGAACGAAGCTCTCCATCCTGAGGTCCTTTCCTGCCTCCCATCTTCCAGCATCTGATGAGCCCTGTCTCCGTTTCAGTGTTCTTCAAAAACAATCACTTCATGAATTATGCATGGGACACAACGGGAAGCATCTTTATGACTGGGCCCTGTCTCCGCTCAGAAATCAGGCTATCCAAGGAAATCCTAGGACACGGAGGGGGCCGCTGGCTCCTGGTGGCCCATCCTTTGGACAGCTCATCTTTCCTGGATGCAATCGAGAGGCATCGTTTGCACGGCTGGGTGTCGAAAAAACACCCGTTAGAGGCTTTGATAACCATCAGAGAGGAAAGGAACCAAGCGTCAGGCATCCGACAGGTGTCAAACCTGTCACTTCCCTGCCTATTCTCTCCTGTCCTTCTCTGCGGGGAACGTGATCTCCTCCCCTGACAAGGTTAGTCGCTGAATGTCAAAGGATGCTGCTAAGTACCTTGAAAGGGAAAAGTGGGTGCGTGTAGATAACACAATGGTTGAGTCGACGCTGAAAGGGAGGGCCCTGTTTTCCATCGTTTTCTGTCCGTCACAGAAACATCGGGGAGTTGCAAAGTAGGGGGACGGAGCAAGGTTGGTCCTCCCAAAGTCTCCACCACCACGCGCATTCTGCTTGGCCCTCTTTTGTTCCCGAGGGTGTGTCTGGGTGTGGCAAGAGGGTGTATATCCTTTCCCTTCTGTGTAATTTTTCTACGTGCTGCATTTTGGCTGCTGTTAGAAGAAATCTCCATCTGGGTTCAGTTCCAAGCGAGGGAGAAAGACACTGGAAACATGGCGGCTGTTTGGAAAGATGGTTTTTAATCATGGACGGGACCACGTGGTTTGAGGTCCTGGGAGAAAAGGGGGGGGTCATGTGCCTTGAAGACCTTGAAGAAGAAAGGGAAGAGATGCTGAGATTGCCCGGGTTTTATGCCCTCTCTGGGCCCCACCCAATGGTGGGATTCAGCCGGTTCGCACCTATTCGGGAGAACCGGTTGGTAACTTTCTAAGCAGTTCGGAGAACTGTTTGTTGGAAGAAATCTTTTGTTTTTTCCCACTTTACAGGGCTAATCCTGTAAGGAAGGCAGGAAGGAAATATTCTGGTGTTGTTTCTAGCCTCATCTTTATTGACCTGCTTACAGAAACTGCCTCTCCGGTTAACCCTTATTACCATTGTAACAACTAAGGCGAAGTGCCCATCGACCTGAGTGACATTGACTTGGCCACGCCCACATGATCACATGACCACTGAGCCCCGCCTACCCAGATGGTCATTAGGGCAGAGAACTGGTTGGTAAATTATTTGAATCCCACCACTGGCCCCACCTTATAGTTTCTTTACAATAGAGGTCTTCAAACTTGGCAACTTTAAGATTTGTGGACTTGTTGCCAAGTTGGAGAATTCTGGGAATTAATGTCCGCCAGTCTTAAAGTTGCCAAACTGGAGAATTCTGGGAGTTCAAGTCCACCAGTCTTAAAGTTGCCAAGTTTGGGGACCCCTGCTCTACAAGAAATGTATCCCATTGGCTGTCAGACCCCCAGGCGACAGGGGTCTTAGCCAACTTTGTATCCCAAGCGCCATGTGGTGAGTGTCAGCTTTCCAAATACCATGTAGAATTAAATCAGAGTCGAAGGCAAAACTATGCTTAAAGTTCCAATTTAATAAAACAGGCATGTTGGCGCATAACTGTGGGGATCCCAACTCTGGAAGTTACATCAGAATCCCACCCAGTTAAAAGTTCATGATCTTGTCCCCACACCCACAGTCCATCACATGGTTCAAATCTCCTCCTTCCACTCTGGCGTCCATGCCCAGCTTCTTCCGTCAGGTGTGAAAGTGCGGAGACAAAGGATGACCTTGGCTTCTAGCAAAGAATGAAAAACAATACATTCCAAAATCCTACCCCTTCTAATCCCCCCTCCCATTGACTGTACTTAAAGAAACAGCATAATGAAATAAGAGAAAGTGTGCCAGGCCAAAATTCTAAAAGGAGTATAAATGCAGGCCTGACAGTGAGTTCTGTTGCTAGGTGGGTAGAGGGCTAATTCTATTCTGTCCTGAGGGCCATGTCTTAATCCCATCACCCTGGAGCTGAAGGGTGTAGATCTTTGTTATATAGAATGGCTCAGGCCTTAAAGGCCCATTGACGAAGAGGGGGTGGCGCTGCATTTCTGCCTCCCTTTTAGGGGGAAACAATCTGCCCTTGTAATATTTCCTAAAATACTTTTTTCTAGGAGAGTGGTGGCTAACTTCCTTCACTGCACATTGGAGAAATGTCCCCACTCCCTCATTGGAAATAGCAATAGCAATAGCAGTTAGACTTATATACCGCTTCATAGGGCTTTCAGTCCTCTCTAAGCGGTTTACAGAGTCAGCATATCGCCCCCCACAGTCTGGGTCCTCATTTCACCCACCTCGGAAAGATGGAAGGCTGAGTCAACCTTGAGCCAGTGAGATTTGAACAGCCGAACTGCAGGACTGCAGTCAGCTGAAGTAGCCTGCAGTGCTGCACTCTAACCACTGCGCCACCTCGGCTCCTATGGAAATGCTCTTTCCATTGCCATTTCAAGATTTCTCTCTCGTTTCTTCTCCACGTTGTGCCATCCCGGTCTTCCGTTGCTGCCCACTGTTTGAGTTCTTGCAACCCTTTACTCTCTTCCCTCTGGATTAATTAATATTTCTTTTATTCCATTCGGCAACAGGAGCCCATTCATCCTATTATTTTAATGCACATCCTTCCTGCCTTTCGACTCCCCCCCCCCCTTGTATCGTCTCTTCCATTCCCGCCACCGAAACCCCGCAACGCACATCTCAAAAAGGGGTTTGTTTCTCAAGAAATCGCAGGCTCCAAACAACTTTTCTTCTCCCCCCCACCCCTCCCACTCCCACCCCCGAGGATGGGGGGGAGCGGTGTGTGTGTGT
>NW_028261393.1:55181353-55293853 GCF_051295495.1 Thamnophis sirtalis | reverse complement strand
TACCGCCATTGATTTTAACCCACAAACAAGTTGTGTCTCTTTCAACCACCGGAAAACCTTGAGCTAATTGACTCTTTTTTTCTGGGAGGACAAACGAAAGCAATCTGTTCCTTAAAGGATGGAGAGAAGTTTCCCATTTTTTTTAAATAAAAAAAAATAGAAAATAAGGATTCTTCTTCTCCTCTGCTGAGGAGTGGAACGAGATGTAAATTCACTTCCCGAACAAGAAAGGAGTGATAAAATCAACCTGTCAGTAATCCTTAAGAGCTACAAAGAATAATCCTTTGGATTTAAAAGATACTGGCCTGTTTCTTTCAACCTTCAAATACTCCTCTTTATCTGGGCCTTTTAGCTTAAAGCCCAGATTTATCTCCCTCGTAGATCAGCCTCAAAGTTCTCTTGAAGTCAGGGCTTCGGCCCATTCATATGCATGAGATGGTACAGTAGTATAGTTTAGCATAAAATGTTATTACGGTCAAAGGCCAGCAATACACATTACTTTTTACAATATATTAAAAATGTACTGACATTAAAATATGTATATATATATATATATATATATATATATATATATATATATATATATATATATATATATATATATATATATATATATATATATATATATATATTTAATTTTTATTTCCATTCCATTCTATACAATCACATGTTTACTGTGCGTAACCAGGGCATATAACATTGAATAATAAACACAGCCCTCACTTATATAGAAAATGCCCTCTACAATACAAACCCAATATACCTCCTTGATCCACCATACACCCTCTTTCAACCCCCTCCAACTTTCATTCTTCCTTCTTACATACCCCTCTACTACCTACTTCCCCCCCACTCTATCACTCCCTCTCTTAATCCATTCCCTCCCTTCCTTCTCTTCCTCCTCTCTCTCACCCCCTCCACTCTCCTTCTTCTTTCGCTCAACTCCTCCCTTCGGTGTACTTCTATTACCTTCCAGTATATTCAGCTTGTTCTATTTTAACACTAACATTAAAAAGCCACAGTATACAAGTGCAATCATGTACTTTAGAATTTAAATTAAAATATATTTTTAAAGTATTGACGTTAAAAGCGGATAATAACATACATGTTCTCAAATTGTTCCAACCAAAAAAGGCAACACAGTTCTAGGCTGCATAAACAGAAGGATAGAATCAAGATCATGTGAAGGGTTAATACCACTTTATAAGGCCTTGGGAAGGCCACGCTTGGAATACTTGCATTCAGTTTTGGTCGCCACGATGTAGAAAAGATGTGGAGACTCTAGAAAGAGGGCAGAGAAGAGCAACCAAGAGGATTAGGGGACTGGAGGCTAAAACATATGAGGAACGGTTGCAGGAACTGGGTATGTCTAGTTTAATAGAAAGAAGGACTAGGGGAGACATGATAGCAGCCTTCCAATATCTCAGGGGTTGCCACAAAGAAGAGGGAATCAGACTATTCTCCAAGGCACCTGAAGGCAGGACAAGAAGCAATGGGTGGAAATTAATCAAGGAGAGAAGCAACTTACAACTGAGGAGGAATTTCCTGACAGTCAGAACAATTAACCAGTGGAAAAACTTGCCTCCAGAAGTTCTGAATGCCCCAACACTGGAGGTTTTTAAGAAGATTTTGGATAACCATTTGTCTGAAGTGGTGTAGGGTTTCCTGCCTAGGCAGGGGGTTGGACTAGAAGACCTCCAAGGTCCCTTCCAACTCTGCTATTGTATTATTATTGTTCGGGTCACTCCCCTGGTTTACCTGGGTGAAAAGCCGATATGTATGGGAGTAAATTCAATGGTCCAGAAATTGTTAGAGATAGGTCCAAATAATTGGTACAAGGTCACAACTATACTTCTGTCACCAATTTTTTTCTTGTGGACATGGCACTGCATGCGTGGTAGCCCGGTTTGTGTCCTGGAAGAGAAAGCCTACGTGAAAATTGTCTGCCCTCCCTGGCAATCTTTCTACTAAGGGGAGAATATATGCAGACCTATAAATTCTTTATAGCTCACAGTATAAGCCTGAGATGAAAAGTTCCTCTGAGCTTGCTCACTGTTAGGTAAGCTCCCCGTTGGGAGAGCCAGTGCGTTCAGAGAAGCGTCGTAAGAGTTGTGTTGGAGAACACACAAACCAGCATACAGAGACACTGCAGTTTAAATAGGCTTTTACTTCCGTGGAAATAGAGGTATCAGAGTCCATCAAAACAGTCCAAGTCATACACGGATAAGAAAGTCAGTCATCAATGCCTTTCAGTTAAGGGATAATCCAAATAACATAGTCCAGTATCATATAATCAGTTCAGTACTCAAAAGTTTTCTAGCAGTTGCGAAACTTACAATAGCTCACGGCACTTTCTAACAGCCAGCTTCCAAAAACACTCAGATCAGATCAGCCCAGCATCTCACAAATCAGAGAGCTAACCGTCGTTCTGGCTCCCTCTTATGGCCGATTGAGGAAAACAGCAACCAATCACATTTTACAGCATGATTTAAAGAAACAGGTATAGCATTGTTACATGATTGCCAACCTAACCATTGCCAACCTAACCATTAGAATTATATTCCTAACACTTACGTTGTCCCCAATTCGGGCTGGAGTCTTAAGCCGCTTCCATCTTGGAGTCTTTTTTCCACATTTGTGTAAATTGCCCCACAAGCCTCCTGGTCTTCAAGGCTGGACACGGCTGTCCACTTAATATTTGGAGCCCTAGGACCAGGCCAGATGGACACGCTAAGCCTTCTCTGGAACGTCTCGCTGTTGTCTCTTGGTGTCATCATTTACGGTTAGCAAAACCGTCTTTGGCGTCGTCTGTGATCCGGGTTAGGACTTTGCTCTTGTTTCCATGAGGACTAGAATCATTGCCTGGCTGCTGTTGCTTCGGGCCACAGGCCAGGAGACGTTTCTTAGCTCTGTCCCGGGGCCAGCTCGAAGCCGGTAGATCTGCTGGTTGGAGGGAAAGCTCCTTTGGGCTGGGAAGGGTCAAACGTCAGCCAGGGCCTCTCCATCACAATGTTCTTTCCTGCTTCCTGGTAATTGGAGACAGATGGAGGCTGGGTGTAATCCAACTCATGTTCTTTGCATTCTTAATATTTTGCATTATTAATCAACACGCAGCTAAACAGACAAGAGAAGCCAGATTATTGTTTTCCCCAAGCTGGGACAAAATGTTAGGAGGAATCCGTTTCAATGCAGCTGGTCCTCAGTTTATAGCCGCAGTCGGTCTCTAAACAAACTGTTGTCGAGGTCTGTCTGTAAGTACCCAAATATATACAGGTAATCCCCGACGTACAACCACAATGGAGCCGCAAATATCGGTGGCTAAGCGAGGCAGTTGTTAAGTGCGTTTTGCCCCAATTTACGACCTCTCTTGCCTCAGTTGTTAATCCCTGCAGTTATTAAGTTAGTAACATGGATGTTAAGTGAATCTGATTTCCCCCTTGAACTTTGCTTGTCAGAAGGGTCACCAGAGGCGATCCTGGGACACTGCAACCGTCGTAAATATGAGTCGGTCTGAATTGTGATCCTGAGGACGCTGCAACACTCCTAAGTGCGAAACTTGGTCGTGTTCTGACCCAGCTCCCCAAACCTCTCTGAATTTAAATCAATAATTCCTTTATTAGGAGCACCAGCAGGCCGGGCAAAAAGTTTCTCTCTCGCCGCAGGCTAAGAAGTCTGTCCGGTAGGGAGATGGATAGTTGTCGGCCCCCTGCCTTTGATCCCCAGAGCTAGGGTGGGGCTTTGCTAGCAGCAGTGGCTCTTCCTTCCCAAGGACCAGCCCATAGATTTCCACTGCTCTCCTCTCCCCTGCCTTCTGTGCATCCACGCGTCAGGCACTGGACCCAGCTGTTCCTCCTCTTCCTTATCCGCTACCTCCAGACCTGGTGGGCTGATGGACGGCCCAGGTTCTGTCTCTGTCGCTCTGTCTCTGTCTCTCTGTCTCTCTCTGTCTGTCTCTCTCTCTCTCTCTCTGTGTGTCTCTGTCTGTCTGTCTGTCTGTCTCTCTCTGTGTGTGTCTGTCTCTGTCTCTGTCTGTCTCTGTCTGTCTCTGTGTGTCTCTGTCTCTGTCTCTCTCTGTCTCTCTGTGTGTGTCTCTGTCTCTGTCTCTCTCTGTGTGTCTCTGTCTCTGTGTGTGTGTGTGTGTGTGTGTGTCTCCCTCTCTGTGTCTCTCTCTGTCTCTCTCTGTGTCTCTCTCTGTCTCTGTCTCTCTCTGTCTCTCTCTCTCTCTCTGTGTCTCTGACTCTCTCTCTCTCTGTGTCTGTGTGTCTGTGTGTTTGTGTGTGTGTCTCTCTCTGTCTCTGTCTCTCTCTCTCTCTGTCTCTCTCTCTCTCTCTGTCTCTGTCTCTCTCTTTCTCTCTCTGTGTCTCTCTGTGTCTCTGTCTGTCTCTGTGTGTGTGTGTGTGTGTCTCCCTCTCTGTGTCTCTCTCTGTCTCTCTCTGTGTCTCTCTCTGTCTCTGTCTCTCTCTGTCTCTCTCTCTCTCTCTGTGTCTCTGACTCTCTCTCTGTGTGTCTGTGTGTCTGTGTGTTTGTGTGTGTGTCTCTCTCTGTCTCTGTCTCTCTCTCTCTCTGTCTCTCTCTCTCTCTGTCTCTGTCTCTCTCTTTCTCTCTCTCTCTGTGTCTCTCTGTCTCTGTCTGTCTCTGTGTGTGTGTGTGTGTCTCTCTCTGTCTCTCTGTCTCTGTCTGTCTGTCTGTCTCTCTCATTTCACTTCTGTCAGTGCTGTTGTAACCTCAAACGGTCACTAAAATAATAAGTCAAGGACTACCTACAGAGGTCTCTTGGTGGTCCAGACCTCTTGGGACAGCTAAGGTTCTCTTTTTCCTTATCTCTTATGTACATGAGGATGCAAACACGGCTTGCAGTTCCTCCACACCATCCTTGATGTTTCCTTGCTTGTATTCCTCGCCTGTAATCCCTGGAAATTATAGCCAGTTTCTAACTGGGGGCTTCCCATTCCTGCTTTTTGTTTATGTTCATTTCTACTCGGGGAGCAGATCAGCCGTATCCAATCAATGCAATTTTTCCTCCCTCCACGGCATCGTGAATTTCTAATACTCTGGAGCTTCATTACTTTGTGCAGAAGGCAGAATCCAAGGGAAGTGCGTCCTTCTGAACTTCTGATGCTCCTGGATATAGTTTTTACTTATTATTCCTTTTCCTTTGGGGACGTTTTAAGGGTGTTTCTCCCCCTCCTCTCTCTATTCTCGCTTCGTCTTGCACGCAAAGGAAGAAAACAAGGAGTCCTCTCGCAAACCACAGCGGTCTCCGGAGCCAACGCTTCGGAAATATATTTATTTAAAATCTTTGCAACTTTTCTTGGCTGGCTCGTCTCTGGAAATCCCAAAGGGGGCTGCTCTTCATTCCCCAACTTTTGAAAAAAAAATGTGGGGTAGAAAGTAGAAGCAGAGAGGCAATAAACAAGAGTGTAATTTAGAAGAAAAAACAAACAAACAACTTGAGCTGAAATATTCACCGTTGAGAGGCCGCCTGTAATGTAGAGATAACCTTGAGGAAGGTCTGGATGAGCCATTCAGGGAAAAGAAATGAGGGGAAGAGGAAGAAGGTGAGAAAGAAGAGGCAGGATTTTTGTCTTGATGCTTTCTGGTATCTGATGGGGCAGAGAGAAAGCCGGACAGCCTTTTTGGGATCTGTTATTCTTGCAGGGATGGTTTTCTAACCTTTTCCAACCGTTACCTGATTTTGGAGTCTGAAGCACCAAGGTACTTCTGGGTTGAAAGGATTAGCCAGTGACATCACTGTTGTCTGGGCGAGACCCGGATTTGAATCCCACCCCACAGAAGCTCTTGGGGTTTTGGATGTGGGCTTGTTAACCACCTAACTGCCCTGCCTTCCAACACTTGAGGTCCTTACATGCTCCTTTACCATAGCTGATTACCATACCTGTTCGGTTAATACAATTCTGTTCTTCTGCTCTTCTTCTCTTCTGCTCTTCTTCTCTTCTGCTCTTCTTCTCTTCTTCTCTTCTTCTTCTGCTCTTCTTCTGTTCTTCTGCTCTTCTGCTCTTCTTCTGTTCTTCTGCTCTTCTGTTCTTCTTCTGTTCTTCTGTTTTTCTGTTCTTCTGCTCTTCTGCTCTTCTTCTGTTCTTCTGATCTTCTGATCTTCTGTTCTTCTTCTGTTCTTCTGCTCTTCTTCTGTTCTTCAGCTCTTCTTCTGTTCTTCTGCTCTTCTTCTGTTCTTCTGCTCTTCTTCTGTTCTTCTGATCTTCTGCTCTTCGTCTGCTTTTCTTCTGTTCTTTTGTTCTTCTGATCTTCTGTTCTTCTGTTCTTCTGCTCTTCTTCTGTTCTTCTTCTGCTCTTCTTCTGTTCTTCTGATCTTCTTCTGTTCTTCTGATCTTCTGCTCTTCGTCTGCTTTTCTTCTGTTCTTCTGATCTTCTGTTCTTCTGTTCTTCTGTTCTTCTGCTCTTCTTCTGTTCTTCTTCTGCTCTTCTTCTGTTCTTCTGATCTTCTTCTGTTCTTCTGATCTTCTGCTCTTCGTCTGCTTTTCTTCTGTTCTTTTGTTCTTCTGATCTTCTGTTCTTCTGTTCTTCTTCTGTTCTTCTGCTCTTCTTCTGTTCTTCTTCTGCTCTTCTTCTGCTCTTCTGATCTTCTGCTCTTCGTCTGCTTTTCTTCTGTTCTTCTGTTCTTCTGATCTTCTGTTCTTCTGTTCTTCTGTTCTTCTTCTATTCTTCTGATCTTCTGATCTTCTGATCTTCTGCTCTTCTTCTGTTTTTCTGTTCTTCTGCTCTCCTTCTGCTCTTCTTCTGCTCTTCTTCTGTTCTTCTTCTGTTCTTCTGCTCTTCTTCTGCTCTTCTTCTGTTCTTCTTCTGTTCTTCTGCTCTTCTTCTGCTCTTCTTCTGTTCTTCTGTTCTTCTGCTCCTCTGCTTTTCTTCTGCTCTTCTGTTCTTTTGTTCTCCTTCTGCTCTTCTGTTCTTCTTCTGCTCTTCTTGTTCTTCTGTTCTTCTGCTCTTCTGTTCTTCTGCTCTTCTTCTGTTCTTCTATTCTTCTTTTGCTCTTCTTCTGTTCTTCTGATGAGCCAATTCTTTTTTCAACCCCCTTCTAAGCAGTTTCCTGTAGGTGTTACAAGAGCAAAAGTCTGGGCACATGAGACCAATGGTCATAAAATCTGTGAAATCAGCTGGAGTTCCTCCAGTGTGTTTCCCCACCTTGCAGCTGTGTTTGTCGATATGTGGTTTGTGGTTTGGATGGAATGGTATATCGTGCAGTCAATCCAGCGTGCTTCGGTGTATTGCATGAGCTCCCTGAATAGAGTCACTTTAGTAGTTGAGCAAAAATCCAGGACAAAAAAAAATCCTTACAGGGTCCCAGAAATCCTGTGAGCTCCAGGGGGACCCTTACCAACCCCCATCCTTTTTCAGCTTGAGCCTCTTCTTTATTTGAGGGGTCCTTGGTGCTCTCTGAGCTTGGTTGTTGTCTTGCTGACGCTTAACTACCAAACTAGGTAAGATCATCTGTTCTTCTTCTGTTCTTCTGTTTTTCTTCTTCTCTTCTTCTGTTCTTTTGCTCTTCAGTTCTTCTTCTGTTCTTCTGTTCTTCTTCTGTTCTTCTGTTTTTCTGTTCTGCTCTTCTGCTCTTCTTCTGTTCTTCTGATGTTCTGCTCTTCTTCTGCTCTTCTTCTGTTCTTCTGATCTTCTGCTCTTCTTCTGTTCTTCTGTTCTTCTTCTGTTCTTCTGCTCTTCTGTTCTTCTGTTCTTCTTCTGTTCTTCTGTTCTTCTTCTGTTCTTCTGCTCTTCTGCTCTTCTTCTATTCTTCTGTTCTTCTGATCTTCTTCTGTTCTTCTGTTCTTCTGCTCTTCTTTTATTCTTCTGTTCTTCTGTTCTTCTGCAGTTCTTCCCTCTTCTTTATTTGAGGGGTCCTTGGTGCTCTCTGAGCTTGGTTGTTGTCTTGCTGACGCTTGACTACCAAACTAGGTAACATCATCTGTTCTTCTTCTGTTCTTCTGTTTTTCTTCTGCTCTTCTTCTGTTCTTCTGCTCTTCTGCTCTTCTGCTCTTCTGTTCTTCTTCTGTTCTTCTGTTCTTCTTCTGTTCTTCTGTTCTTCTGTTTTTCTGTTTTTCTGCTCTTCTGCTCTTCTGCTCTTCTGCTCTTCTGTTCTTCTGATGTTCTGCTCTTCTGATGTTCTTCTGTTCTTCTTCTGTTCTTCTTCTGTTCTGTTCTTCTTCTGCTCTTCTGTTCTTCTGCTCTTCTTCTATTCTTCTGTTCTTCTGTTCTTCTTCTGTTCTTCTGTTCTTCTTCTGTTCTTCTTCTGTTCTTCTTCTGTTCTTCTGCTCTTCTTCTGCTCTTCTTCTGCTCTTCTTCTGTTCTTCTGCTCTTCTTCTGTTCTTCTGTTCTTCTTCTGCTCTTCTTCTGTTCTTCTGCTCTTCTTCTATTCTTCTGTTCTTCTGATTTTCTGTTCTTCTGTTCTTCTTCTGTTCTTCTGATCTTCTGATCTTCTGATCTTCTAATCTTCTTCTGCTCTTCTGCTCTTCTGTTCTTCTTCTGTTCTTCTGCTCTTCTTTTATTCTTCTGTTCTTCTGTTCTTCTGCAGTTCTTCCTTCTACTTTATTTGAGGGGTCCTTGGTGCTCTCTGAGCTTGGTTGTTGTCTTGCTGACGCTTGACTACCAAACTAGCTAACATCATCAGTGCTATAAGACCCCACAGAACCTCGCGGGCACTGATGATCTTATCCATTTGGGTCGTGAAATGTCTGCAAGAAAACAATCAAGCTCCCCTCATTTCAACCCTGAGCTACAAATCTTTCCCTTCATTCTTCATTTGCCAGGGATTTTTTCCAGCCTAAAATAAAATACAAATGGCACCTCCTCCTGTTCAGATGGCAAAAGATAAAATAAGCCAGTGAATGCTGGATTCCCAGAGTCATCCTCGCCTCCCCGTCACTCATCCAGAGCAGCCCGTCCTGCCTTCACAGTCCTGTCTTAAGCCCACCGTTACCTTCATCTGAAGAATACTTGAAGATGGCTCAGTGGCTAAGATTCTGAGCTTGTCGATCAGAAAGGTCAGCAGTTCGGCGGTTCGAAACCCTAGCGCCGCGTAACGGAGCGAGCTCCCGTGACTTGTCCCAGCTTCTGCCAACCTAGCAGTTCGAAAGCAGGTAAAAAAAATGCAAGTAGAAAAATAGGAACCACCTTTGGTGGGAAGGGAAACAGCGTTCCGTGCCCCTTCGGCGTTTAGCCACATGACCATGGAGACGTCTTCGGACAGCGCTTTGAAACGTAGATGAGCACCGCCCCCTAGAGTCGGGAACAACTAGCACATAGGTGCGGGGAAAACCTTTACCTAAGAAAACCTGTCGAATTTTTAAGCCAAGATGCTGCTGTGCCCAAACAAGCTATCCCAGTCTCAAAGAGGTTTGCGTCCTTCAAAAAGGCAGGTGGCAAAAGGGACCCTTCATGGCCTTCCCACAAATGCTATTGTTGGTTTCTTCCTTCCTTCCTTTTTCGTTGCCCTTTTTCGTTGGCATTTGCTTTCTGAATGTGCCCAGATTCCTTCTTCCTTGGGGATGTGTAGCCCTCTTCACTTGCTGCTTCATATGTGTTTCTTGCATTTGCCCTACAGTCATGAGTACTGGGGGGGGGGGGGAATCAGCCTTTGATCAACCATGATGTTGTACATTGTTGCCTTCTTGCTGTTTCCATCATCAAAGACGTCTGGAGTCTTTTCGCTGATCCCCCTTACAATCCCTTTGGGGGGAACCTGGCAACTCAACGTCTTACTGATGTCTTTAGTGACGGTTTCCTCTAAGCGGGCTGGAGAGTCACCCCTTTCTTTTTTTCAACGAACAAGGCTCAGGTTCCTTAAAAAAATTATTGTAGCTGTATTTTATCAACTTGGCTAGAAGATGAATGCGGTGACAGCCTCACTATGGTTTGTAGTCGATGTTGTTAAATTTACTGTGGCCAGCGAGCCCCTCCAAAGGACAATGGCCCACTCGCAATCTATTAAAATATACAACCGGAACAGTTAAAAATATTGGCCCACCTTTGGCCAGTTCTGTGCTCACAGCCGAATCTCCCTTGCGTCATTTTGAACGCCAGATGTTAGGGGCAGAAGAGCACAAGCCTTCCCTGTTTTGGAGACCGGATAGAAGAGATGGAGACAGACAGACCTAACCAGAGGTTAGAATCTCCTCTCTCCCAACTGGAGAACAGAGAATGAAAACAACACCCTCTTGGTGATACGATGCTCTTCCCTTGAATTAGGTTGCACCTGCCAGAGAGGATGTTTATTTCAGATTGCAGAATTCTGGGAGTTGAAATCCACAGGACTTTAAAGTGGCTTAAGGTAATAAAACAGGGACCTTAGCCTCTCCATCTCAGAAATTTATCGTTAGGGTAGATTAGTGTAAGGGAAGGGAATAAGAAATGATACCAAATTATATTTGGGCTTGCGGAAATACCATCCCAAGGAAACTGAGATTTGAAAGAGACACCTACAACAACAACAGAAGAAAAAAGGGAGGGAGTAGGAGAGAATAAGAGGAAAAGGGGAAAGAAGAAAGAGGTAAGGAGAGGAAGGTGGAAGGGAGAGAAAGAGAAGGGGAGAGGGTAGGAAGGGGAAGAGTAGTAGGAGTAAGGGAAGAAGGAAGGGGAAGGATAGGAGGATGGAAGGGAGAGAAAGAGAAAGAGAGAGGGTAGGTAGGGGAAGAGGAAGAGGAGTAGTAGGGGAGAGGTAAGGAGAGGAGGGAGGAAAGGAGAGAAAGAGAAGGAGAGAGGGTAGGTAGGGGAAGAGGAAGAGGAGGAGTAGGGGAGAGGTAAGGGAAGGAGAGGAGGGAGGAAAGGAGAGAAAGAGAAGGAGAGAGGGTAGGTAGGGGAAGAGGAAGAGGAGGAGTAGGGGAGAGGTAAGGGAAGGAGGAAGGAAGGGAGAGAAAGAGAAGGAGAGAGGGTAGGAAGGGGAAGAGGAAAAGTAGAAGAAAGGGAAGGGAAGAAGGAAGGGGAGGGAGAGGAGGAAGGAAGTAGAGAAGGAAGGGAGGGAGGAAGAAAGGGAAAATAAGGTGGTGTTACAACAGATGGAAGGGATGGTAAATAAAGCAACCCAAACTGTATATTATAACCTATTAAATGAAATAACAAACGTACAAGAATGACAAATGTCAAGAAGAATAACTATTAGGTGAATGTATACTTAAAATAGTACGTAAGAGAATTAAAAAAAAAATGCAAAAAAAGAAAAGAGAAGAAATTATCCAGGGTTAGCCTGTCGGAGAATGACGAGAGTGACAAGAGTTCAGTCTTCAAGAAAGCACGGCTGTTTGGCTCAGGAGGGCCACCGCTGCAAAGGGTGTTTCAAAGGAGTCGTGTGGCCCCACTGAATTTCCGAAGATTTGGGTGGCTTTGAAAGCAAAACAAGAAAACCTCACCGGTGGAGCCTTGGAGACTTAATTAAGCAGCCGTCTGAAATGTTTGTTTGCCTTGATAGCCGTAATTGGATGCTGGGTGAGAGATGCTGTCAAAGGTGCTTTTCTCTCACCAGGTAAGTGGAAAAAACAAACGCATCCTGTCCGTGTGGTTGTTCATCGGGACAAAGAGTATTTGACCTACTAGGAAATCTTCGGCCTTAGACTTGCAACCCGAATAAGAACCCCGCATTTCTGTTGTTGAGATGTTGGTTAACTGGGTTTTTTACGACCATTCTTGCCTGAGTTGTTAAGTGAATCACTGTCGTTGATAAGTCAGTAACCCTTGTTGCTTGTTGGAAGGTCGCAAAAGAGGATCACATGACCTTGGAACATAGCGACGGTCATAAGCATAAGCCCGTCGTCAGGCATCTGAATTTGGATCGCAGCTGGAAAGGTCGTAACTGTGAATACAGTCACAAGTCTATTTTTTCAATGCCGTTGTAACTTTGAACTTTGCTGTTGTACGTTGAGACTTGCCCAGGGGTGAAATCCAGCAGGTTATGACAGGTTTGGAGAACCAATAGCGGAAATTTTGAATAGTTTGGAGAACCGGCAGCAGCAATTTTGAATAGTTTGGAGAACCGGTAGCAAAAATTTTGAGTAGTCTGGAGAACTGGTAGCAAAAATTTTGAGTAGTCTGGAGAACCGGTAGCAAATTTTTTGAATAGTTTGGAGAACCGGTAGCAGAAATTTTGAGTAGTTTGGAGAACTGGTAGCAAAAATTTTGAGTAGTCTGGAGAACCGGTAGCAAAATTTTTGAATAGTTTGGGGAACCGGTAGCAAAAATTTTGAATAGTTTGGAGAACCGGTAGCAGAAAATTTGAGTAGTTTGGAGAACTGGTAGCAAAAATTTTGAGTAGTCTGGAGAACCGGCAGCGGAAATTTTGAATAGTTTGGAGAACCGGTAGCAGAAATTTTGAGTAGTTTGGAGAACTGGTAGCGGAAATTTTGAATAGTTTAGAGAACCAGTAACGGAAATTTTGAGTAGTTATGAGAACCGGTAAATGCCACCTCTGGTTGGCCCCAGAGTGGGGAGGGAATGGAGATTTTGTAGTATCCTTCCCCTGCCATGCCCACCAAGCCACGCCCACCAAGCCATGCCCACAGAACCGGTAGTAGAAAAATGTGAACTTCACCACTGTTGTTACCTGCAGTAACACAGACTGGAGGGGATTTGGGAGGCAACACAATGAGGGCAGGTATCGCAGTAGGCAATTTTACAGGTGGGCCCTGAAGGCTGTTGCCCACTAATGAGCCAGGAGCCCTGTGTGTTTTGTGAAGGATCGCCAAGCAACCTTGATCGGGAGGTGCGTCATGGCGCCCTGGAGGGTTGGGCGCACAAGGGCTGCCTTGTCTCAGATGGCGTCGGCGCCTTGAAGGGCTTCCCACCGGAGAGGCAATTAGTGGTCTAGACCGGGAAATTGTCCTCACTCTGACCTCTGGGGATGCCACTGGATGGACCGACCCCTTGGAATTGGTTCTAGCTTTTGGGAAATGCGCCTAGGAGGAGATAGCGCATTCTTTGATGACTAAATGGTGATTTATGGGCCGTAAAGGAGAGTTCACAGGCAAAAACAAACAGTTTGTAAGCAGGCTGGACCAGGAGAAACAAAGCAAATTATGATTTAGTGTGCCGTGCTTGGCAGGGATTCACTAAAGAGATCTCTCTCAAACCACCTGAACTATGATGAATGTATTTTTTACCATGACTATGATAATGATCTATCAGAATTGTTGTATGTACACTGAGGGCTTCCGCACCCTTGTGTGTCCAAACACACTTGGCCAATAAAGAATTCTATTCTCTTTTTCTATTCTCTATTTCTGCTTCTATTTCTATTTCCATTTCCATTCCATTCTATTCTATTCCATTTCTATTCTATTCTATTCTATTCCATTCCATTCATATTCTATTCTATTCCCTATTCTATTCCATTCCTATTCTATTCTTCATTCCAATATCTATTCTATTCTATTCTATTCTATTCTATTCTATTCTATTCTATTCTATTCTATTCTATTCTATTCTATTAATTTCTCTTCTCTTTTCTTCTATTCCTATTCTGCTCCCTATTGTATTCCATTCCATTCCTATTCTATTCCTATTCTATTCCCTATTCTATTCTATTCCATTCCATTCATATTCTATTCTATTCTTCATTCCAATATATATTCTATTCTATTCCCTATTCTATTCCATTCCTATTCTATTCTCTTCTATTCTTCATTCCAATATCTATTCCTATTCTATTCTATTCCACTCCACCCTATTCCATTCATATTCTATTCTATTCTTCATTCCAATTTCTATTCTATTCTATTCTCTATTCTATTTTATTCCATTCCTATTCTATTCCATTCCATTCATATTCTATTCTATTCTATTCTATTCTATTCTTCATTCCAATTTCTATTCTATTCTAGTCTAGTCTATTCCCTATCCTATTCCATTCCTATTCTATTCTCTTCTATTCTTCATTCCAATATCTATTCCTGTTCTATTCCACTCCACTCCATTCCATTCATATTCTATTCTATTCTTCATTCCAATTTCTATTCTATTCTCTATTCTATTTTATTCCATTCCTATTCTATTATATTATATTCTATTCCATTCATATTTTATTCTATTCTATTCTTCATTCCAATTTCTATTCTATTCTATTCTATTCCCTATCCTATTCCATTCCTATTCTATTCTCTTCTATTCTTCATTCCAATATCTATTCCTGTTCTATTCCACTCCACTCCACTCCACTCCATTCATATTCTATTCTATTCTTCATTCCAATTTCTATTCTATTATATTCTCTATTCTATTTTATTCCATTCCTATTCTATTCTACTCTACTCTACTCTACTCTACTCTATTCTATTCTTCATTCCAATATCTATTCTATTCTATTCTATTCTACTAACTTTTCTTCTCTTCCTATTCTGCTCCCTATTCCATTCCATTCCCTATCCCAACCCCCTACTCTTATCCTTATCCTAAATAGAGATGCTCTGGGTGAACTCTTGGATATGGTCAAGCTTGTCTAAAAATAACGGGGGGGGAGGCTTATCCTACCCTCCCCCTGCTGAGACCTCAGGCTGCCCAGCAAGAACCAAGAGAGCCGAGACACAGCCTGGATTTGATCCAGCTCAGCTCTTCTGGTGTGCTGTTCGCTGGGGGGACAGCTCGTTGTGCCAAGAAAGAGACAACTGTCATCTCAACTTAGGCCTTTCCCTGATGCTCCCCTCTGATCCGCAGTGATTGTCCTCTTTCCCCGGCCTCTCTGGCGAGGGGCTCCTCACGTGATGTCTCCAAGGGTTTGAGTGTCACTTGGGTTAGGCCGTCAGAAAGCCGGTTAGCTTTCTGTCAAACGAAGACGCAGATGGCCTTTTTTTGCAGCCGGAGAAAGGATGCTGCCTCGTCGGCAGGCGGGGGGCTCACCTGTGGAGGAAAGCTTTCATCGCGGACATCCGGAGCATGCCAGCTTGCCATTTTCCAGGGCTGTTTCGAAGTTGGCTTCGTCCCCCACTGTTCTGTTCTTCTGTTATTATATATATATATATATATTTCTATCCTACTACAAACAAGATGTTTCTCTTTGTTCTCTCTTGCTTTGCCTGGTCCTTTCTCCTCCTCCTGAACAGGCTGAGGATGTGCGCCAGCTGTGGGTTCTTAAAACTTGCTTGTCGTGGTATTTATAGTCCACCTTATTTGGGTTCCGGAAAGGGAATAAGTGACCTTCTAGATAAATAAGTTCCCCCCTTTTTTTTTTTTTGAAATGACATCCTTCGTTTTCTTTGCGGCTTGCAGAGAAAAGTCCGTGAAATAACCGAAGGCGATAGAAACCGTTCCGATTCCCGTTGAAATGGTTCAGAAGGGTAAAAATCCCATTTTAAAACAGGAAACCAGGAGCTAAAATGTGTATGATGGCCCTGCAGACCTTCTCCAATTGCCCTTCATACACGGAGGGATGGGGGGTGGGTTTAAATTGCCTCCTTTTAATTCCCAGGTGTAGGAAGGACAATCTTAAGACCTGGAAATCGTTTTGAGGTCCCCGTAGGGAGGCAGCTTGCTCTTGGGGGTTCAGCAGCCTTAAATTAAAGTTTTCTTTTAATTATTGTTATGCATCGAAGAAGATAATGCGTGAAACCGCCTTCCTACACGCCTTCGTTTCTCACAGGCTGAGCCTCTTCCAAGTTATGGGCCTCCTGTTCTCCTGCCCCATTTATTCCACCCTCTTCCCAGCCGTGGCACGACAAAACCGCGCTCGACTAAAGCGCGCCCGATTAAACCGCGTCGCTGACGTCATCAACAGGGCGACAACAGCGAGCGCGGAGAAAGAAGGGCGCTTTAAATAGCGCTTTGAAAGCAAGCCGATTCAAGTTAAGGTAAGGGTTAGGTTTAGGGTTAGGTTTAGGGTTAGGTTTAGGATTAGGTTTAGGATTAGGTTTAGGGTTAGGTTAAAGGTTAGGTTTAGGGTTAGGGTTAGGGTTAGGGTTAGGGTTAGGGTTAGGGTTAGGGTTAGGTTAAGGGTTAGGTTTAGGGTTAGGTTAAGGGTTAGGTTTAGGGTTAGGTTAAGGGTTAGGGTTAGGTTAAGGGTTAGGTTTAGGGTTAGGTTAAGGGTTAGGGTTAGGTTAAGGGTTAGGTTTAGGGTTAGGATTAGGTTTAGGATTAGGTTTAGGGTTAGGTTAAAGGTTAGGGTTAGGGTTAGGGTTAGGGTTAGGTTTAGGGTTAGGTTTAGGATTAGGTTTAGGATTAGGTTAAGGGTTAGGTTTAGGGTTAGGTTAAGGGTTAGGTTTAGGGTTAGGTTAAGGGTTAGGGTTAGGTTAAGGGTTAGGTTTAGGGTTAAGTTTAGGGTTAGGTTAAGGGTTAGTTTAGGGTTAGGTTTAGGGTTAGGTTAAGTGTTAGGTTTAGGATTAGGGTTAGGTTTAGGATTAGGTTAAGGGTTAGGTTTAGGTTTAGGGTTAGGTTAAGGGTTAGGTTTAGGATTAGGTGTAGGGGGTTAGGTTTAGGGGTTAATTTTAGGTTTAGCGTTTACAGCGTGCTTTTTTCTCCGCGCTGTTGTCGCGCTGTGATGACGTCAGCTACGTGGTTTCGTCGAGCGCCCTTTAGTCGAACGCGGTTTTGTGGTGGAACCCTTCCCAACTATCTCGCCAGGTTTTTTCCCATTGTCCTTAAAACAGCAGTTTGAAAACACATCCTGCCCAATCTTTGCAGCGGGAGATGCCTGCTGCCATCCTCAAATGCTCAGCTTTCCCCCCTCCAGAAGGTGAATATTCTTGGAAAGGTAGATTTGAATTCCATGCAGAGAAGTTGCTTCCCACCTCTTCCGTTCTGACATCTGCCTTCGACTTTAAAGGGGCGACCAAACGAGCCAGATGTGCAGGGCTTATTCTCAAAAATGGGCTGATGCTTTCGGCTGATCCGACTTCTGCTCGATTCTCCCTTTTGAAAAAGCGAAAGCCATTTCCCACCCTCCCTCTCCTGAATATTTTGCATCTACCGTGTCAGCAGAGAGAGCCGAAAGTCATCTCCCTGAAGGCGTCTTCTTCAGACGTTTCTGCTGGGGAATTCATTTATGTGCCACTTTGCAATATTTTGTGTGCTGCGTGCCCCAAAGGAGGTGCGTGGAGTGTTTAAGAAAGGCAGTTTGGTCTAGTGGTTTAAGTCACAGAGCTACAAAGTGAAAGACTGTGAGTTCGGTCTCTGCCTTAGCCATGAAAGACAGATGGATGGCTTTGAGTCTGTCTCTCTCTGTCTCTGTCTGTCTGTCTGTCTCATTCTCTCTCTCATTCTCTCTCATTCTTTTGCTCTCATTTTCCCTTTCTTTTTCTCATTCTCTCTCTCTCGCATTTCTCTTTCTCTCTCATTCTCATTCTCTCTCTTTCTCATTCTCTCATTTCTCTTTCTCATTCTCTCTCTTTCTCTCTCATTCTCTCTCTCATTTCTCTCTTTCTCATTCTCTCTTTCGTTCTCATTCTCTCTCTCTCATTTCTCTCTTTCTCTCTCATTCTCATTCTCTCTCTCTTTCTCATTCTCTAATTTCTCTCTCATTTTCTCTCTTTCTCTTTCTTTGTCATTCTCTCTCATTTCTCTCTCTTTCTCACTCTTTCTCTCTCATTCTCTCCCTCTCTCATTTCTCTCTCTCTTTCTCATTTCTCTCTCTCTTTCTCATTCTCTCTCTTTCTCATTCTCTCATTTCTCTCTCTTTCTTTCATTCTCTCTCATTTTTCTCTCTCTCATTCTCCCTCATTTTCTCTCTTTCTCTTTCTTTGTCATTCTCTCTCATTTCTCTTTCTCTTTCTCACTCTTTCTCTCTCATTCTCTCTCTCTCTCTCTCATTTCTCTCTTTCTCATTCTCCTTCTCTCTCTCTTTCTCATTCTCTAATTTCTCTCTCATTTTCTCTCTTTTTCTTTGTCATTCTCATTTCTCTTTCTCTTTCTCTCTCATTCTCTCCCTCTCTCATTTCTCTCTCTCTTTCTCATTCTCTCATTTCTCTCTCTTTCTCTCTCTCTCTCTCTCTCATTTCTCTCTCATTCTCTCTCTCTCTTATCAATCCACTTCACAGGGTTGATGTAGGGAAAATAGGAGGAGGGAGGTGTGTTAGGTATGTTTGCCACCTTGAATTATTTGTAAAAATGATAAAGACGGGAAGGGAAGGAAGATGGAGGGAGGGAGGGAGGAAGGGAGGGTAAGGGAAAAAGAAAGGGAATGATTGGCTTTCACTGTGAAACCACACCAATTTCTGCTTAGCTCCGTGTTCACACCTGCAAAGAAAAAGGAATGGCTGGCATGTTCAGGCTTTCCATCCCTCGGCGGCTTGAAGATCGTTTACTCCAGAGTAGAGTTTTCCTCCTTGTCTTCCCCGCTGCCTTGTTCCTGCAGAACAAGATAAGGAGATGAGTCTCTGCTGAGCGGCTGCTGGGAGAGAGAGTTGGGGGGGGGGGGAAGGCAACAGCTGGGCACTCCGAAAACCAAAGGATGCTTTGGGGAGAGGTGCGTGCTAAATTTAGCCAAGGAGCTGGAGGCAAGGACACTCGGCTTCAGTGTGTGTGTGTGTTTTGCAGCTTTTGTTCATGGCAGAAGTGAGATGGAGATCAGAGAATCCACCCAAGTTCCCATCAAGAGGCCATTGACAGTTTCCCAACTCAACAAGAAAAGTCAGAGAAGCAGTGGTGGGATTCAGCCGGTTCGCACCTATCCGGGAGAACCGGTTGTTAACTTTCTAAGCAGTTTGGAGAACCGGTTGTTGGAAGAAATCTCCTTTTGTTTTTTCCCCACTTTACAGGCCTAATCCTGTAAGGAAGGCAGGCAGGAAGGAAACATTCTGGTGTTGTTTCTAGCCTCATCTCTATTGCCCTGCTTACAGAAACCACCTCTCCGGTTAACCCATATTATATTGTCACAGCTAAGGCGAAGCGTCCATCGAAGTGAGTAATGTTGAGTTGGCCACGCCCGCATGGCCACAGGACCACCGAGCCACGCCTACCCAGCTGGTCATTAGGACAGAGAGCCTGTTGTTAAATTATTTGAACCCCACCACTGTAGAGAAGGCAGATTTTTTTTCACATAGAAAGTTTTTATTTTCCACTTTTATAGCATATAATCACATGTATACTATTACATAGTCAATATCATGTTGTATTATTAAGTAATTACATCAATTCATCTTACCATCAACTACCAAAGGGGGAAAAAAACCAGTTATTGGCTCTTCTGCTCTCCATACACCATATTTATACCTTATCCGACATTTTCTTCCCCCTCTCTCCTCCCCCTTTCTACATCCTGTCTTCCCCCCATCATTTTCTACTCTACTTCCCCTTCCTTTCTCCTTCTCCTCTCTCCCCTTACCACTCCTCCTTATAGACCTCATCTTCCCCCTTCACCCTCTCTCCTATCCCTCTCTTCCTATCTTTCTTCTCTCCTCTGCTTCCGACTCTTCTACATCCTTTCTTCTCTCCATCATTTTCTACTCTACTTCCACTTCCTTTCTCCTTCTCCTCTCTCCCCTTACCACTCCTCCTTATACACCTCATCTTCACCCTCTCTCCTATCCCTCTCTTCCTATCTTTCTTCTCTCCTCTGCTTCCGACTCTTCTACATCCTTTCTTCTCTCCATCATTTTCTACTCTACTTCCCCTTCCTTTCTCCTTCTCCTCTCTCCCCTTTCCACTCCTCCTTATACACCTCATCTTCCCCCTTCACCCTCTCTCCTATCCCTCTCTTCCTATCTTTCTTCTCTCCTCTGCTTCCAACTCTTCTACATCCTGTCTTCCCTCCATCATTTTCTACTCTACTTCCCCTTCCTTTCTCCTTCTCCTCTCTCCCCTTACCACTCCTCCTTGTACACCTCATCTTCCCCCTTCACCCTCTCTCCTATCCCTCTCTTCCTATCTTTCTTCTCTCCTCTGCTTCCAACTCTTCTACATCCTGTCTTCCCTCCATCATTTTCTACTCTACTTCCCCTTCCTTTCTCCTTCTCCTCTCTCCCCTTACCACTCCTCCTTGTACACCTCATCTTCCCCCTTCACCCTCTCTCCTATCCCTCTCTTCCTATCTTTCTTCTCTCCTCTGCTTCCAACTCTTCTACATCCTGTCTTCCCTCCATCATTTTCTACTCTACTTCCCCTTCCTTTCTCCTTCTCCTCTCTCCCCTTACCACTCCTCCTTATACACCTCATCTTTCCCCCTCACCCTCTCTCCTGTCCCTCTCTTCCTATCTTTCTTCTCTCCTCTGCTTCCGACTCTTCTACATCCTGTCTTTCCTCCATCATTTTCTACTCTACTTCCCCTTCCTTTCTCCTTCTCCTCTCTCCCCTTACCACTCCTCCTTGTACACCTCACCTTCCCCCCTCACCCTCTCTCCTATCCCTCTCTTCCTATCTTCCTTCTCTCCTCTGCTTCCCACTCTTCCTCTCATTCACTTGGTGTATTTCAGCTTCTGAGCAAACTCCCTTTTGTGGTGATGGTATTTATAATTCCATTTCAATATACATAAAAAAGAAAAAAAATAGCAGTATACATGTACAATCATAATACCTTAGAATCCAACACCCCTCCTCCAATTTAGTAAACTCCGCTCCCTCCCACCCAACCCCCCCAAACCTTCCCCCCACCACTGACTTCCCAGAACCAATACAAGGTATAAATCTTTAACAAAAACAGTTTAAAATATACTTAAAGAGAAAGTAGAAAGTTAATAACGTCTTTGAATTGAGCTTAGTTCCTGGGCAGATTTCTTTTTTGTGGGGGTGTCTATGTTGCTTGAAGCCTGTGTCATCCAGCACAAGGGACATTTTATTTCGTGGGCCCACTCTGTTTCTAGTCCTCGTGAAAATCACGAGGGGTTTGGGAGGATCGTTGAGCATTGCATTGTGCTTAGAGCCGAGGTGGCGCAGTGGTTCAATGCAGCACTGTAGGCTACTTAGCTGACTACAGTTCTGCAGTTCGGCTGTTCAAATCTCACCGGCTCAGGGTTGACTCAGCCTTCCATCCTTCCGAGGTGGGTAAAATGAGGACCCGGATTGTTGTTGGGGGCGATATGCTGACTCTGTAAACCGCTTAGAGAGGGCTGAAAGCCCTATGAAGCGGTATATAAGTCTAACTGCTATTGCTAACTGCTATTCGTCTCGGTTGGTCCTCGAGGCGCCTGTGAACTTCCTTCGAGCTCCGTTGTCCAGCTCTTGCTGAGAGCGTTGATCCATTGTGCGGCCTCAACCAGGATCTGACTCGAGCTGTCGTGAGTTTTGAAAGAAAGAAAGAATGTTCAGCAGGCCACTGTACCTCGAGTCTTAAGATGGATAGCCGGAGCCTCTCATAAAACAGAAATAAGATTTTCTCCTGGATAAATGCTGTGAAATATTTATCGCTGCCTCTTTCCATGTCCTCCTTCAGTGCTGGCTATTTTGATGGGTTTCTAAGGGCATTGGAGAACAACTCATCTGCCCTCTAAGAGATCCTCTGCAAACGGATTCCAGGATAAAATAGGTAATTCGCCCAGATCCACAAATAAAGAGGAGAAGTTGAGATACTTAGAAGAGCGTCGTTCAATTGCCAACCGATATCGCTCACCTTGTATTCTTTCCCTTTTTATTATATTTCATTTGTATTTCACCATTCTTAACCCTCTTATCTTACTCCTCTGTCTGCTATATTGGCTGATAGCAATAGCAATAGCAGTTAGACTTATATACCGCTTCATAGGGCTTTCAGCCCTCTCTAAGCGGTTTACAGAGTCAGCATATCGCCCCCACAGTCTGGGTCCTCATTTCACCCACCTCGGAAGGATGGAAGGCTGAGTCAACCTTGAGCCGGTGAGATTTGAACCGCCGAACTGCAGATAGCAGTCAGCTGAAGTGGCCTGCAGTACTGCACCCTAACCACTGCACCACCTTGGCTCTCTTACTAGATTCCCTCTAGTAAGTTTAAACCACTTGGATACATATATGTTCTGACCCGCCTCCTCCGTCCAGGAACGAAAGCCGAAACCAACATAAATGAGAAGGTTTCTTTTAATCAGTCCAGGCTCTCGTTGGCTGCGAGCCACATAAACAAAGAGATAAGCACCCTGGCAGCAAGTCCTACAAAACTTGGCAGCAATGCAAACAAACTCTGGCAGCAATCCAGCCTGCCAAGTTTGTTACTTGTTAGTCCTTAACGTTGGCTTCTGCAAAAAGACGTGGCACAAGCAGTCTCTTTTATAATCAGGAGAGGATCTTAATGAGCATCAGCTGAGCGTAATTACCTCTTGTAATTACGCCGTTGTTCTTGACGCCGAGTAGCCCTTCGACGGCGTGCATCCCGGAACAACTCACAGGTGTTTTCTGGATTACTCCCTCTTGTCTCCTCCCCACTGATCCAAGGCTCAGGCACCACCTGGTGACCAACCAGTCTCTCTGCGCCCTGTTCGGAGTCGGAACCCTGTCCAGGGTCCTCCACCTCCTCCAGGGCCGACTCATAAGACCCCTCGCTGTCGGAGTCTGGCGGCAGCTCCAACGGCTCCTGCCGGGTCACAACACATATATATGTGTTAATTCTCCTTAACTGCTATTTTTGGCCTTTGTTGTCTTCCTTCATTGATTCTTGTTTCTTTCCTCCATCCACCTACACCATTTATCCCATATCTGGTAGAATTCTGATTCTTCTTTTCCCTGAATTTCTTTTGTTAATTTGTCCATTTCAACACAGTCCATAACCTTTCTTATTATTTCATCTTCGCTTGGAATTAATTTGTTTTTCCATTTCTGGGCAAAGGCAATCCTCGCCGCCGTAATTATATGTAATATTAAATACTGGATTTCTTTTTTTATATATTTCACAGTCATTATTCCTAATTAAAAAAAACTTCAGGTTTCCATTCTATTTTAACACCTGTTATTACCTCTAGCCACTTTTTGATCCTTTTCCAAAAATTTTTAGCCTCCTCACAGGTCCACCATAAGTGGTAATATGTTCCATGTATTGATTCGCATTTTCAGCAATTTTGGGAGGTATTTGTTGAGATTTTAGCTCAGGATTCAGGATTCAGGAATTTATTTGTATGCCGCCCTTTTCCCTGGGGGGACTCAGGGCGGCTCACATCCGAAAAGGGAAAGGGGAAACAGACTTTTACATATACGACAACACATAATTAAAAGAAAACACAACATTCATACCATTCGGGAGGGTACAATCTTAGCCCCAGGCCTGGCGGGATAGCCAGTTTCTAATGGCTGTGCGGAAGGTCTGGAGAGTGGTGAGGGTACGAATCTCCACGGGGATATCATTCCATAGGGTCGGAGCTGCCACCGAGAAGGCCCTCCTCCGCGTGGTCGCCAGTCGGCATTGACCCGCAGATGGAACCCGGAGGAGGCCCAATCGGTGAGATCTAATAGGTCGTGTGGAGGTAATTGGCAGTAGGCTGTCTCTCAAGTACTAACCTTGTTGGTGCCAGGTGTCATCTGTAAAACATTTTGTACTGGTTTTCCTTGTATGCAACTGATAGTGTCATTTTTAAGTTTGTTCCCCAAAATTTTCTCATTTATCCAATTCAATATTATAGCCAAAGTTCTGTGCCCATTTTATCATTTGTTCTTTCACGATTTCCTCTTCCATTTTATGCTTCAAGGGGAAATTTATATATTTTCCCTATCATCTTTCTATCCGAGCTATGAATTATTTTATCCAATTCGTGTGGTTCTGTTTCGATGTCATAAATTTTAGTATCATTATTGTGTTTAGTTTTGATTTGCAAGTAGGTTAACCAGTCAACTCTCATGTTTTGTCCTGCCAATTCTTCGATTGTTTTTAAATTTCCCTGTCCGTCAATTATGTCTCTGTATCTTAGCATTTTATTCATATCTATAAAATTTGGATGGATCCTCCTTTCTGTCGGTGATAGCCAATTCGGGATTTTCACATAGTGGATTTTTTTTTTATTTGAGCCAGTTTTGCAATAACGCTCTTTTAATTAAATGTTTTTGAAAGTATTTGTGCGTTTTATTTTTATCATCCCACAGGAATGTATGCCAACCTGCTTGCAAATCATGGCCTTCTAAGGTCAAAATTCTTTTATTCTTTAGCTCTATCCAATCTTTCTCCCATGTTATTGTTACTGCTAATGTGTATAATTCCCAATTTGGTAATGCTAAACCCCCCTCTCCTTGCTATCTTGCATTGACTTTAGTTTAATCCTCGCTTTTCGTCCTTGCCAAATGAACCTAGCAGTTATTTTGTTTAGTTCTTGAAAGAAAGTTTTACCCGGGTTAATGGGTGCGGCTTGGAACAAGAATAAGATTCTTGGTAAAATATTCATTTTGACTGTGGCTATACGTCCCATTAGTGATAGCTGAATATTTTTCCGGCTCTCTAAATCTTTCTTTATTTGTGTCACTAGTTTATTATAAGACTTAAGACTTATGGACTTCGAGTCCCAGAATTCCCCAGCCAGCCATTCCCCATGAAGGCTGGGGAATTCTGGAAGCTGAAGTCCACAAGTCTTAAAGTCAAGGTTGAACACCCTTGTCCTTGGAGGACATTTTGATGGTCATCCTGGATATCTTCAGCTCTCCTGCTCTAAGCGGTCAGTTATGACCACCACCCCTTTCCCCCCAAAAAATTATCTAGCCACCACCAAGAATCGTTCTTACAGTTTCTTTCCAGGCTCCAATGACTACTGTTGAAAAAACCACCACAAGACCTCAAGATCATACAAGCATAGGAGGCTCAGAAAATCAACTTCTTCCTGTTTCTTTCTTCCATTGCTAGATTTCCAAATTTGGATTGGTAAGATGGAGTCCTTCACAGGCACATGGCTTCAAACACCCCTGGATGTCTTTCTCATGGTCACTTTTGCTGATATTCCTGAGATTTTATTTTAGAAATAGCCCCTGTTTTGTCAGCTTTGAGCCAGAGTTGGGTTGCTCCCAGTTCGGCCCAGATTGGGCGAACCGGTAGCAGTAGCGGTGGGAGGCTCCACCCACCCGCCCAGACGCTTCTGTGCATGTGCGGAAACATCGGGCGCATCCGCGAGCAGAAGCAAACCGGTAGTCCCGCGATTTGCAACCCACCTTCTGTTCTGAGCCTATTTTTGCTCCAAATGTTTGTTGCTCCTTCGGCGATCAGCGAATCAAAAAAAAAAGTGTGACTTCCCCCCCTTAAAAGATGGGATTATAAATGAATAAGCCTTCCATTTAGAGTTTTAATAGTAAGTATCGTGTAGTTAGGCTAATCTATGCAAAGTGGATTGCAGACTCGGTATTTTTATCCGGTGCTTTAATTAAATAAAGAGCCAATAATGGATGGGATTCGAGAATTCAAAGTCCCTGGGAAAATAGCAATAGCAATAGCAGTAAGACTTATATACCGCTTCATAGGGCTTTCAGCCCTCTCTAAGCGGTTTACAGAGTCAGCATATTGCCCCCAACAACAATCCGGGTCCTCATTTCACCCACCTCGGAAGGATGGAAGGCTGAGTCAACCTTTGAGCCGGTGAGATTTGAACCGCCGAACTGCAGATAACAGTCAGCTGAAGTGGCCTGCAGTGCTGCACCCTAACCACTGCGCCACCTCGGCTCTCAAATCCGAAGTTTGATTTTCTTTCCCAAATTCCCTGACCTTTTAAGTTCCGCTTTTATCCATCACGCAGCAGCCCTTTGCCTCTGTTCTTCCCCCCACCCCCCAACCCGAAATTGGTTTGTTTGTTGAACATGCAAATAAATTACTTTCCCTGGGCTGAAATTTGAATTGACATTTTGGCTGGGGACACACTTTCTTTTTTAATTATGTAGAAGGGCCGGAAAACTCTGGGTAATCTTGAAAAACCAAGTGATGAAAAGTGAAGTTTCCTTTTCAGCAGGAATTAATTTTAATCAGTGGTACCTGCGTTAATACAGGAAGGAAATGCTGAATAGGGAACGTTTGCCCCAAACTGCCAAAATTAATTTCGGGGCATAAAATAATTCCCGCAGATGAAAGAAATTTAACACAGCAGTAGCTTGTTTTCACACGCGTAAATACGTGCACACGCTCTTATCAGTGCTCAAGGTTGGAAATGCGTAGGAGATATTAAAAGTAATCAAGGCTAATTATTCTTCCGAGGGATCTTTGCAGCAACTGCTGTATAAACCATATTTGGGAAAAACCAAGCAATCCAAAATAGGGGAAGGGATAAGAGTTTGTTCTTTTATTACTGCCCTATCCTTTTAACTCACAGCACAAATGTATTATTTGTTTGTTTCTGGAATTTATTTGCCGCTTATCTCACCCCTAGGGCTGCTCCAGGCAGCTTGCAAGAATAAAAAGGGAGGAAACCAAAGGAATGTAAATGGAACAGAAGTGAAATAAAATAATAGAGCAATAAATTAAAACAACGAAAGAGGAACCCATAGAGAATTAAGACTGTACATCGGTGGCTCTCCACCTGTGGGACGCGATGGCATCACAGGAAGTCCACGAACCTACTTGGGGAAAAGTTATGATTTTAATCTTTGAATTAAGTCTTGGGAGTCCTGGCCACAAAAAGTATTTAGAGAAGGTTGATAACTACTCCTGTACATCAATATGATCGCCAAAAAGATGGATGGGTGGAAAGCAGAGACTGAGGGGTGGGGGAAGAGGAGGAGGAGGAAAGACCCTGAATCCAAATATAAGAATGGCAACATTAATAGCAATAGCATTTAGACTTATATACCGCTTCATAGTCATTTGCAGCGCTCTCTAAAGCATATTGATATTGCATATTACATATTACAGACTCTGTAATATTACAAAGTCAGCCTCTTGCCCCCAACAATCTGGGTCCTCATTTTACCAACCCTGGAAGGATGGAAGGCTGAGTCAACCTTGAGCCATTCAGGATCGAGCTGCTGGCAGTGGGCAGAGTTAGCCTGCAGTACTGCATTCTAACCACAGTGCCACCAGGAAGGAGAATGAGAAAGGGAATAAGAGGGAAGGAAGGAAGGAAGGAAGGAATGAAGGAAGGAAGGAAGGAATAGCAATAGTATTTAGACTTATATACCGCTTCACAGTGCTTTACAGCCCTCTCTAAGCATATTGATATTGCATAATACTTATTACAGACTCTGTAATATTACAAAGTCAGCCTCTTGCCCCCAACAAGCTGGGTCCTCATTTTACCAAACTTGGAAGGATGGAAGTCCGAGTCAACCTTGAACCATTCAGGATCGAGCTGCTGGCAGTGGGCAGAGTTAACCCGGAGTACTGCATTCTAACCACAGTGCCACCAGGAAGGAGAATGAGAAAGGGAATAAGAGGGAAAGAAGGAAGGAAGGAAGGAAGGAAGGAAGGAAGGAAGGAAGGAATAGCAATAGTATTTAGACTTATATACCGCTTCACAGTGCTTTACAGCCCTCTCTAGGCATATTGATATTGCATAATATTTATTACAGACTCTGTAATATTACAAAGTCAGCCTATTTTCCCCCAACAATCTGGGTCCTCATTTTACCAACCCTGGAAGGATGGAAGGCTGAGTCCATCACCTTGAGGCTGGTGAAATTCGAACTGCCAAATTGCAGGCAGACGGCAGAAGCACTGCACTTTATAGCTGGAATTAAATAGCTGGGATTTGCTACTGGAACCCTGTCCTTGTATAAGCAGAAGGCATAAACTTTCTGTAGAAGTAAAATACGAAGAGAACAAAACGGGTTAATGTTAAATATCCACACAAAGGAAATTTCATCTTGTACAATGGGGGGAACTTAAGAGTCGATGGAAAAGAAACGAAGGCGATAGGTAATTTGGCTTTCTTGGGCTGAAGTATGAAAATTAACAATGTCCTGGAAAAGGAAAGAGATTAATTATAGCGAAGGAAGCTGTGCCAGTTCTTAGACAAGATCAGGAAAGATAAGGACGTTTCAATGACAGCAGAAATCAGAATAGTTAAAGCGATGTTTTTCCAGTGCTGTTAAGATAGTTGAGAGAGAGCAGGATAAAGTACCAGGTAGAAGTCCCTGAATTAAGAATTTGATCATGGTTGCTACCTAAGAGTCGTAAATTGGGTGAAAGTCAAGAAATCTATTTTGCACCAGATAAAGACAAGGCACTCTTAAGGAGGCAATGACCAGCAAGTGAAAATACACATAATTTGGGGCATCTGATGGCCAATGGACTAGAGAAAGAGGTTATTATGTGTGGGAGGTTGAATGAATTTGGATGGACAGGTCAAAATGCAGTTGTCCAAGCCATGATGGACAACGAATTTGAAGTTTATTTGAGGTGGGGGCGGAGGTAACTAATAGCAATAGCAATAGCAATATAGCAGTAGACTTATATACCGCTTCATAGGCCTTTCAGGCCTCTCTAAGCGGTTTACAGAGAGTCAGCATATTGCCCCCAACAATCTGGGTCCTCATTTTACCCACCTCGGAAGGATGGAAGGCTGAGTCAACCCTGAGCCGGTGAGATTTGAACCGCTGACCTGCTGATCTAGCAGTAGCCTGCAGTGCTGCATTTAACCACTGCGCCACCTTGGCTCTTCTGATCAGATACAACGATCTCATTTATGAGCTTATTGGCTAGTCTTTATTTCTAAATATACTTTGGTAGTTTGAGCAATAATTGAAAAGCCTTGTGGCTCTCAAAGTGAAGAATGCCTTGGGATTAGTTCCAGAAACCATGCTTCCCATCCCTATCCCAGTTGAGGCCTATGGGTCAACTCAGTGGTGGGTTTCAAAAAAATTTGGAAACCTCTTCTGTAGGTGCGGCCTGCTTTCCGGGTCCACTGGTGGAACCTCTTCTAACCGGTTCGGTAGATTTGACGAACCGGTTCTACCGAACCGGTGCGAACCGGTAGAAACCCACCTCTGGGTCAACTACAAGAAGGCAGCTTGGACGGAAACTCCACCCTTAACCAAAACCTTGGTTAAGATTGGTTGACCATCACTGATTTTTTAAAAAAATGTTCTTCTCAAACAAGATCATTCCAACAAATTACTCTTTTATTGCGCATCTTCGCCAATGGAGAGAACTTGCGCCGTCTGATTTACTGTCGTCCCTTTTAATGCCGTCATGAATATTTGATGGGTTGACAGCTTTATTCTCCCTTTTCTCCTTTTCCTGCAGGTCACACAGTTGTTCTGCTTTTGCGTTTTTTTTATCCTCCCCTCCAAACTTGGCAGCCTATTAAGATGCTGTCCTCGAAGCCTTTTCGCGGGCTGATTCCTCTCTGATTGCTATTTTGGTTGTAGATGAATTTCAATGATTTGGATTCATCCTCAGCGCTGCTTTTACTCGACGCTTAGATTAAAAAGGAGAAACACAAACGGGGGAGGTTTCTCCTTTAAATAAGGAGGGGGGGATTTTTTTGGGGGGGGAAGCAGACAGTGGGTTTCTGAACCCAGATTTTACCTCCTTTTTCCCCAACAAAAGTTTTTTTAAAAGGTGTTTCCAAGAAGCCCACTTTCATGTTCTGCAAGAACATGGAATTGAATCCCAGAATCTGCAAATATAGGGTGATAGTGTGTGTGTGTGTGTGTGTGTGTGTGTGTGTTTGTTTGTTTGTTTGTGTGTGTGTTTGTGTGTGTTTGAGCCGAGGTGGCGCAGTGGGTAGAGTGCAGTAATGCAGGCTACTTCAGCTGACTTTATCTGCAGTTCAGTGGTTCAAATCTCACCAGGCTCAAGGTTGACTCAGCCTTCCATCCTTCCGAGATGGGTGAAATGAGCACCCAGACTGTTGGGGGCAATATGCTGACTCTGTAAACCGCTTAGAGAGGGCTGAAAGCCCTATGAAGCGGTATATAAGTCTAACTGCTATTGCTATTGTGTGTGTGTTTGTGTGTAGATTCTCTCTCCCTGGTTCTGCAGATATGCTGCAAGTCGCATTGAAGTTGACACGTCCTCGGATCCGCCTCTTTCCATTCCCATCTCTTGCAAGGCAGACGAGTGATAAATGCCTCAGCTGGAGCATGTTCGCTTGCAAAACTAGCTTTTTGACGGCTGTGTCTGTTTGTGACTCCCCTGCATTTTTCACGCTGGGCTTCTTCCCCCCCCCACCTTCCCCCCCCCAGGGGGTTGCGTTCTTCGGGATTTATTGGACTGTGAATCCTTCTGTGTCTCTTTCAGAGTGAGAGCTTTTTCAGGGGAGGGGTCTTTGCGGTTGGGCGTAGAGGTTGGGGGGTGGTTAATTTTAACCAAGGAGCAAGCCAAGCTCCCCCTTCCCCCCCCCAATGTCAGAATAAACTTGGCTGCAGTCCCCTGCTTTGGAGAGAAATGTTTGTTTGCAAGTTTGTTGAAAGGCTTTTGGTAGTTTTACGCTGCTGCTCACTCTTTGTTTGCGTTTGAGTTTCCACAGGGCGTGGGGGGGGGGGCTTTTTTCTTTTCTTTTCTTTTTATTGAAATTTTTGAAAAAAAAACTTTTACAAATATTTACTTCCCTTCCCCCCACCCCTCCCCAACCTCCCCCACCCCGACTTCCCAGAACCAATACAGGATATAAATCTTTAACAAAGATATTCTAAGATAAACTTTAAAAAAAAGTTAGTATCATCTTAGTCTCATCTTTCATTTGAGCTTTAACTCCTCTTTGCTAGGCTAGCTCTAAACAGATTATATCATTCCTTGTTTCTTCAGTCATAAACTATCTGGAATTTCTTAGTCCCGTATTTATTTTGAGTATAGTCAATCCATCTTCTCCACTCCAGTTTATATCTCTCGTTTGAGCGATCCTTGAGATATGCTGATATTTTAGCCATCTCTGCTAGGTTTGTTACTTTTAATGTCCATTCTTGAATAGTAGGCAAGTCTTCCTTCTTCCAGTATTGCGCCACCAACAGAGGGGTACTATTTTTCAAGGGACACCTGGTGGGTTTCCTTCGTTTCATCCTTGAAGACGTTTCTCTTCTCATGCAAGAAGCTTCCTCTTCAGTGGAAGAACTGAACTGAAGAACTTCAACAGAAGAAAGCTTCTCAGATTATTTATTTGGTACAATGACAATAAAGACTCTACTATGTACAAAATAAATACAACGGAAGTAGCAATAGCAATAGCAGTTAGACTTATATACCGCTTCATAGGGCTTCCAGCCCTCTCTAAGCGGTTTACAGAGTCAGCATATCGCCCCCAACAACAATCCGGGTCCTCATTTTACCCAACTCGGAAGGATGGAAGGCTGAGTCAACACTGAGCCGGTGAGATTAGAACCGCCGATCTGCAGATAGCAGTCAGCTGAAGTGGCCTGCAGTGCTGCATTTAACCACTGTGCCACCTCGGCTCTACATAGCAATAGCACTTAGACTTATATACCGCTTCATAGGGCTTTCAGCCCTTTCTAAGCGCTTTACAGAGTCAGCATATTGCCCCCAACAACAATCCGGGTCCTCATTTTACCCACCTCGGAAGGATGGAAGGCTGAGTCAACCCTGAGCCGGTGAGATTTGAACCGCCAAACTGCAGAACTGCAGTCAGCTGAAGTAGCCTGCAGTGCTGCATTTAACCACTGCGCCACCTCGGCTCAGAATTGGTCATGGTTGTCCCAAAGATGCTTTTTGAAAAGGCAACTGGACTTTCTTGGAGAGGAAGAATCTGAAGAAGCTTCTTGGACGAGAAGCGAAATGTTTTCAAGGGAAAACAAATTAGAAAAATCACCTCTGGGAGAGCCGTCAGCTGGAAGGCTGAGAATCTCCACAGACATTCAGACTGTGAGGATGAAAGTTTATTCTCTGAGCTTGTGAGTTGGTTTCCGAACGTTTTACCACCAGGCAAAGGAACATCTTCAGCCGAGCCCCCTAAACTCCACTGAAGATGTTACCTAGTTCGGTAAATGAAACGTTTGGAAACCAAACCACAAGCCCTCGCCCGCCACCCGAGCTGCAGATATCCGCCACTTTTGCAAGCAGTTAGGTTGGGATGATTCGGGTCTGGTCTTGCCCCAGGAGCCAGAGTGAAAGCGAGCATGTGCAGAGTGCGCGCTTAAGAGAAAGGAGCCACTTTGGAGAAGGAGAAGCAAGCTCTCTCCTCCTCCCCAACGTCTCCCCTTCAAAGCAATCAGCTCTTTTCATCCAGGCATGAAATCTCTTTCTTTCTTTCTTTTCTTTTTTTTATTTGGTTTTTGAGAAGCTCGGAAATTGCCTTTTCTCTTTTGTAGTCTTCGCATGCTTTATTTTTGTGTGAATATTTATGATTGTTAAATGCTCACTTCACTTCCAGTCCATTTCTGGGGGTTTGGGGTTTTTGTTTTTGTTTTTAAAAAAGAAAAGAGAAACGCACCACCCAGGAAAATCCACTGGGAATGATAAAAAAAGGGCCAAGATTTATTTATTTACCAAATGTGAATGGGTCCCTCTCTCACGGGAAATGACTCCGGGTGGCCTTTGGTGGGGGTGGGAGGGGGGTGGAGGATCGAAACTCAGCACATGCAGTGAACATAAGAACCAGATTAGGGCTTCGTTTTCTTCCTTCCTTCCTTCTTCTCTTTCCCTCTTTCCTTCCTTCCTTCCTTCCTCTTTGCTTCTGCTTCTCCTTCCCTCCCTCTCTCTCTCTCCTCCCTCCCTCTTCTCCTTCCTTCCTCCCTTCCTTCCTTCTTCTCTTTCCCTCTTTCCTTCCTTCCTTCCTTCCTTCCTTCCTCTTTGCTTCTGCTTCTCCTTCCCTCCCTCTCTCTCTCCCCTCCCTCCCTCTTCTCCTTCTTTCCTTCCTTCCTGTTTGCTTCTGCTTCTCCTTCCTTATCTCCCCCTTTCTCTCCCTCCTCCTTCCTTCCTTTCCTCCTTCCTTCCTCTTTGCTTCTGCTTCTCCTTCCCTCCCTCTCTCTTCCCCCTCCCTCTTCTCCTTCCTTCCTTCCTTCCTTCCTTCCTTCCTTCCTTCCTCTTTGCTTCTGCTTCTCCTTCCTTTCCTCTCTCTCTCCCCTCCCTCCCTCTTCTCCTTCCTTCCTTCCTCTTTGCTTCTGCTTCTCCTTCCTTTCCTCTCTCTCTCCCCTCCCTCCCTCTTCTCCTTCCTTCCTTCCTCTTTGCTTCTGCTTCTCCTTCCTTTCCTCTCTCTCTCCCCTCCCTTCCTCTTCTCCTTCCTTCCTTCCTCTTTGCTTCTGCTTCTCCTTCCTTATCTCCCCCTCTCTCCCTCTTCTCCTTCCTTCCTTCCCTCCTTCCTTCCTCTTTGTTTCTGCTTCTCCTTCCTTCCCTCTCTCTCTCCCCTCCCTCCCTCTTCTCCTTCCTTCCTCTTTGCTTCTGCTTCTCCTTCCTTACCTCCCTCTCTCTCCCTCTTCTCCTGCCTTCCTTTCCTCCTTCCTTCCTCTTTGTTTCTGCTTCTCCTTCCTTCCCTCTCTCTCTCCCCTCCCTCTTCTCATTTCTTCCTTCCTTCCTCTTTGCTTCTGCTTCTCCTTCCTTACCTCCCCCTCTCTCCCTCTTCTCCTTCCTTCCTTCCTTCCTTCCTCTTTGCTTCTGCTTCTCCTTCCTTCCTTCCTTCCTTCCCTCTCTCCCTCTTCTCCTTCCTTCCTTCCTTCCCTCCCTCCCTCCCCCTTTGTTCCTTTCCTTCCCTTCTCTCCTCTTCCTCCCTCCCTCTCTTCTTTTCCTCCTTCCTTCTTTCCTTCCTTCTAACCATTGTCCACTAAATGCTGCCGGGGGTAGCTTTAAATATGCATATACTGTGGGTATGTATGTGTGTGTGTGTTTGTGCATCTATCTCCTTGCTTGAACGAGGCCACCGTTGTATCTCCCGAATCCTCCTTCCTAGCCTTTTCCGTTGGGTGAGTGAGACCATTGGCTCAATGGGTGTTTAGGGGTTATAAATAAAAAACCCCGTTTTACGGACTCTCCTTTTTTTTAAAGCACTTGATTAGGGAAGCTTTGCCAGCCCTGCCTGGAACCGTAGAAGCCTTGAAATAAAATGTTTATGGTCTCCTACCAGGAAGAGTGCTTGGTCGGAATTTTTACAAGCAGCGGTTCAAGATTAAAAAAGAAGGCGAGATTGATGCAGGCTGGAGACTCACCCATTAACCTAGATGGGAAGGGGGCTCTGGTGCTACTCAAAGCCGCTTCCACGCTCACGGAGGAGATCACAGGAATGTCCTCCGAGGACATCCAGCCCGCGTGTTCCTCAACTGTCTATTTACAGAACATCGTCTCAGGGTGATGTAAGCGAAGAAGTTGAAAACGCAGCAGGATGGGACCAACTTTTTCTTTTTAAATATATTTTTATTTTCAAAACAAAACATACAAATCCTCCTTCTTTACATACTGTAGGAAGTGTATCAGCTGGTTACAAAAGGCTTTCGTGCATCTCTTCCACCGTCATCAAACATAGTTCATATTAACTCTAATATCTTAACTCGGATATTTATTATATTACCATCATCATGCCTCCACTTTTATTTGACTATGATTATTTAAACGTCCTTCATCATAAAATATACCAAGGTTTAACCACATGCTGGCATTTCGTTTGCTTATTTATAAAATCCTCCCTTAACATTAAATCCTCATATCCTGTTTTAGCTAAACATCCATAATATTTAATACCAAAATTTTCTAATCCTCCTTTCCAAAATCCCTGTTTACCATTTACATCCAGTTCCCTTATATTGTACTCATAGCATGTATATAATTTATTATCATTATCCTTTCTTTGGCTATATCCTATATCATAACATTTCCCCCCCAATAATTAAAACTTAGCTGTGTCTAATTTTGTTCTTTTTTATTGTTATTGATATTAATAACCTTTATGTATAATCCAAAAGTATTTCTAACCTTCCTTTCATGGGTAACATTCAATATTCATATCCAATTATTACTTATCTGTTCTGTCCCCCCTTCTCTGCTCGTTAACAGAAAAGGGAAAGGCACCACCCAGGAAAATCCACTGGGAATGATAAAAAAGGGCCAAGATTTATTTATTTACCAAATGTAAATGGGTCCCTCTCTCACGGGAAATGACTCCGGGTGGCCTTTGGTGGGGGTGGGAGGGGGGTGGAGGAGCGAAACTCAGCACATGCAATGAACATAAGAACCAGATTATGGCTTCCTTTCCTTTCTTCCTTCCTTCCTCTTTGCTTCTGCTTCTCCTTCCTTACCTCCCTCTCTCTCCCCCTCTTCTTCCTTCCTTCCCTTCTTCCTTCCTCTTTGCTTCTGCTTCTCCTTCCTTCCTTCCCTCTCTCCCTCCCTCTTCTCCTTCCTTTCTTCCTTCCCTCCCTCCCTCCCCCCTTTGTTCCTTTCCTTCCCTTCTCTCCTCTTCCTCCCTCCCACTCTTCTTTTCCTCCTTCCTTCCTTCCTTCCTTCTTTCCTTCCTTCTTTCCTTCCTTCCTTCCTTCCTTCTTTCCTTCCTTCCTTCCTTCCTTCCTTCCTTCCTTCCTTCCTTCTTCCTTCCTTCCTTCCTTCCTTCCTTCCTTCCTTTCCTTCCTTCCTTCCTTCCTTCCTTCCTTCCTTCTTTCTTTCTTTCTTTCTTTCTTCCTTCCTTTCTTTCCTGGCTAGATGGAAATATGTGTTCCCCAATGAAAACTGTGTTTGGACAATCCATCTTAAGGCAGGCAAACAAAATAATGCTTGAGTTTGGGAAATGTTTTCTTGATTCCATCATTTGAGGCCACGGTTGCAGGAATGAGTAATTGCAGTCTATGATAAATGCGGATAATTCAGTAATTTCTGCTGTGAAGCAAGGCAGTCCCTTCGATCAAGACAGACTGAAAAGCATTAAGCATCCCCCACAATTCACAGCCTCACCTGGAGAGAGAGAGAGAAATCTCCCCCCCCCCCCGGTTCTCCAGTTCGGCTCTTCCTACATCCTTCATTCTCCGCAAACTGCAGAGTTTGACATGTGATATTATTACTATTGTTATGATATTTGCTTTGGATAACATTGGAATAAGTGGGACGCTTGAAAATTATCCGCCTTGCCGAGTTCTAATAAATCAGCAGGAAATATATTGAGGTCTCCAGCCAAATATTGGATACCAGGCAAAAAATAGCAATTCAACAGATATGATCGCTGGAGAACAAAAGAGCTAAAATTGTACTGAATTGTCCTGAGCCATTTATTCCAGGATTATTATTATTTTTTGTCTTTCCAGCAACTCTGAATTTAGCCTGAATTTTGCTGCAGATTGAAGGGACCCGGAAAAGGTCTTGGCTACATCCTCATGACATGAATTGCACCAGATCCTGGTCTCATTCCTCCTCACCCTGGATTTCTCTGGTTGGCTTTCTTGCGAATGAACCTAGTTAAGGTTCTGTTAGCGTCAGCCCTAAGTAGTGAGAGTGCTAATCGGGGTTTGGTTTCCACCATGTTTAGAGCGCTTGGTTGAGAGAACGTTGCATTTCACATTAGTGTGTTCTGGCTCCCCTCTGTCCAGTAATGAACACAGACACAGGCTAAGCTGTTTGCCACTCTTTATTCACAGCAATTATAATCCTGTTGGCTGAAAGCCCAGACACGACTCATTGGCAAGAAGTTGGCAGCAACCCAGACTCCAACAGACACGGGAACACAAGGCAGACCAGACAAGGAGTTCTCTAGATTAGTACGAACGGTTGTGTCCTTCAAAAGGACTCCTCCCAAAGTCTCTTCTTATATACTCCCTTGGGAGGGGCCAAGCCACAACCACCTGGGCTGGATTATCTCTTATGAATCTCTCTCCGTAACTGCTGCCTCTGTTTCTCCGCCCTCTGTTGCCTGGCGTCAGGGACAAACTCCCTTTGATCTTCCCCACTGCTCCATGCCTCAGGCACCTCCTGGTGGCCAACCAGCCTCTCTGGTCCCTGCTCTGAGTCAGAACCCTGCCCAGGGTCCTCCACATCGTCCATAGCTGACTCACAGGGTTCCTCGCTATCGGAGTCCATCGGCAGCTCCAACGGCTCCTGCTGGGCCACAACAGCCATGTATGTTTCATGGCGTTGCTAGAATAGCCTAAGCCAGGATTACAGCATTCCCTTCTAGCTGTAGTTTGGCAGCAGAGCCACATTTAAGCCACAAATGCACACAAAAACATTGAGCCACAGGACGCTGAGAAAGCGACCGTAACTGGGTTCACACCGTTACAAAGCCATCAGCTCTACGTGCCCGTGACTATGTTTACCCATCACTCTTAAGCCACAACGAAGGGACCGACCACATTGTGGCTTAGCCCTGTGATATATGAACCCAATCTGTAGCTCAGACACTATTATTCTTGCCTTGTTTCTGAGCAGAGTCCCGGGTGATTTACGGGCTCCTATCTAAACAACGAAGGTGAGAACAGAGCTCCGTTGAGGACTTGGCTACAGCGGACGTGGCCAGAAATCATGACGGTGTGAGAAAATATGCCTGGGATCTCGAAAAAAGCTGGAGGAAGAAGGCCATAAGGACAAGCTCGGCTTTTTTAGCTGGCCAAAGACCCGACCAGACGGGCATCTTGTGCCGCTGGCTTTCATTGTCCTTTTGAACTGCATGCCCACTGGTGTTTGGCGTTCACTGGACCTTGGCCCCTGGATGAAGCTCCCGTGCTTCGACCAATTTAGTGGAAGAAGGCTTCTTAAGTAGGCAAGCTAGCCGTGGGAGCAGGGCAAACATTTCCCCTCCCGAGTTAGGGAAAAACGAGGGAACCCGAAGACCAGAGAAAAAAATGTAAAAGGAAAAAGGCTGAGGTAGTTGCTGCCAGAGTCACAGTGGATGACTCTGCTTAGTGCTTAACCGTTTAAAAAAAGACTCTTTAAAAAGTGCCCTCTGCAGGAGGAAGCGGGAGAACCACGTGCCTCATTTAGTCTATCTTTATGATCACTCGAGCAGAGTTAAGCAAGGGTTAAAAGCCAAAAAATTCCTTATGTAGATGAGGCACGTGGTTCTCTCTGGGTCCTCATTTCACCCACCTCGGAAGGATGGAAGGCTGAGTCAACTCTGAGCTGGTGAGATTAGAACCGCCGAACTGCAGATAGCAGTCAGCTGAAGTGACCTGCAGTGCTGCACCCTAACCACTGCGCCACCGCGGCTCTTATAATTGTTCTGCACTAGAACACTCGTTTTCCTTGGGATGGCTTAACTCTAATTCTGCCAGGGATTATCTGGGGCATTCAATTCTTTCGCTCACAGGCCAAGAAAGCAGGACTGAAGTTCAGCTATCAACGGGGGAGATGGCTGTGGGTGCATCGGGTCTCCTGGGTGGGGGCAGTTGAGGCAGGAGACCAGGAAGGACAACTGGTTCCTTCTTTTTTTTTTTCTTCTTTTTAAAGTAATCTTTATTAGTTATACATTTTTTTAAGAGTAAAACATACAAATACAAATACAATTTTAAACATACAACACACACACACACACACACCCACCCCATGGTGACAGTCATTCACAGTCCAAATTTCTTTCTTTCCTCATTGTTAGGTCTCTAAGCCACATCTTCTCGTTACAAAATTCAGGGATCTATGACAATACCCATGTTCACTTTTAACTTTCCCCGTTTTAAGTCCCTGCTGTTCTCCTTGTCGCCCACATATACCATAAGTTCCAGCTAAGATAATGTTCCGTTTCTCCTTTGTCCCTCGGCCAACCCGTCATTCTGTCCATTTCTGCACATTCGTAGATCTTTTTAATTATAGCATCTTCCGACGGTATGGTAGTGGATTTCCAAAATTGTGCATAAGTTATTCTTGCGGCCACAATTATATGTAGGCTCAAATGCCATATTGAATTGCTCATGTTTTCTGGTTTAATGCTTAGTAGAAGGTTCTCGGGTCTCCATTCCATGCTTGCCTCGGTAACCTCTTTTAGCCATTTTTTAATCCTTCTCCAGTATTTCATGGCCTCAGTACAGGACCACCAAATATGGTAGAATGTGCCATCCTTTCTTCCACATTTCCAACACGGTGGGGATAACCCAGGAAACATTTTGGCTAACCTCGTTGGGGGGAAGTGCCACCTATAAACCATCTTGTATATGTTTTCTTTGAATGCTGTAGATATTGTAAGTTTAATGGTCTTATTCCATAGATCCCACAACTGGTTCCTTCTGACATCACCATGCACAGCACCTCATCACGGTGGGCTTTGATGGATTCCGGCCCTGTAGAGGTTTCCACGGTTTCAAGTTTCCACACCAACCCAGGCTGGGGCTGTTCAGCGTCTCCACAAACGTCAGAAGAGGCCCTTCAAGGACATTTTTTTATTAGCTTTAGTGACGGAAAATCGATAGCTCCTGTCCTCAACACAATGGGTTGATTTCTGTGCGTCCAGAGTGGAAAAAATTAGCCTGACCTAAAATCTGAGGAAGGTTAGCGGGTCATCTCCTACCCTCGCTCTAATCTCCTGTCTGCTGAATAGAATATCAAGCGGTTGGATGTGCATTGCAGTCAGCATTTCTCAACCGTGGTCTCTTGAAGAGTTCAACTCCTGGAATTCCCCAGCCGGCTTAGCTCATGCAAAAACCCACCCCGTCTCTAAGGGACCTCGGTTGAGAAATGCTGCTCTTAAGCCCTGAGCAAATGTTCCCGCATCGGATGCCTTCAAGATTTCGGCTGCTTTTAGAATCCTAGGGTCAGGCCTGGCTGGGGATTCTGGGGTTTGGCGTCTAATACATCTGTGGATGTTGGGTTAGGAAAGTTAGCTCCAAGTACGACGTGATGATAATGTTATTGATTCAGGCATGTCCGAGTCCAGCGGCCAGTGGAGATGGCAACAGATTTGGACAGTGAGGAGGTTGGGGAGGAAGAGCCGAGGTGGCGCAGTGGGTAGAGTGCAGCACTGCAGGCCACTTCAGCTGACTGTTATCTGCAGTTCAGCGGTTCTAATCTCACCGGCTCAAGGTTGACTCAGCCTTCCATCCTTCCGAGGTGGGTGAAATGAGGACCCAGACTGTGGGGGGCGATATGCTGACTCTGTAAACCGCTTAGAGAGGTCTGAAAGCCCTATGAAGCGGTATATAAGTCTAACTGCTATTGCTATTGCTAACATGGGCCAATCCTGGAGTCTGGAGAAGGCTCTGATGAGGGCTCTGTGTCGGAGGCAGAGAGGGGGCCAGGGACGTATGCCAGTCATCAGCTGCCTTCAGAGTCAGACATCAGTGAGGCAGAGGAACAGCTGGAGCCTGTTCCCAGTGTGCGTATGCGCAGAGTTGCCAGAGAAAGGGAACAGCTAAAGAACAGGGGTTGAATTGGGAGCAAGGCCACAGGTGGACGGTGAATGGCCCCTCCCAGAGGGAATAAAAGAGGAGCGAAAGGGGAGTGGTGTTTGCAGGAGACAATTAGTTCGCTTCATTGGTTCGTGACTCTCCGAGACTCCTGGCCAAGTTTTGCAGATCTCGGCCTGGCAGCTCTCCAAGCCAGATAAGGTCTGTGACTGTAAATCCTCCTTTGAAAGACTTTTCTGGATGCGAATGAGCAGAACTCACAGTCAATTAATAAAAGGGTTTTTTGTCGGGACAAGGAGTTGGCTTCATACTCTTGGGAAGCCTCTGTCAGAACAATTATTTGGCCAGGTCTCTGCACATCTTCTTATCTTGTCCTACTTCTTTGAGTTGTTCCATGCGTGGGCTGATACCACCTTTGATGATCTCCAGCCACCATAAACCGTAAAGTTCGAGCCATTGTGGCTGCTTTCAATCCATGTTCAGGGATCCTTGGTTGTGGGGGGGAAACCCGCCATCTCCCACGGGAGCCCACCTTTCCAGCTGAAAGTCTCGGGGGACCTGCAGAGACACAGCTGGTCTCTCCTTGATCCAGATGACTCTCGGCTTCCTTCTGGTTTCCTATTTCACGGAAGGCAGATGGTTCGTTTCAGCACGAAGCCGAATCAGCAGAAAGAGGTGTTTTTAAAAGGGGAGGAGGGGAAAAACGGAGAGCCTTGAAGCGAAGCCACCCCCCCCTCCCTTTCGTTTAAGAAGCAGATTGATTTAACTTCCAGAGAGATGAACATCTATTTAAATGCTCGAGCAGGTTGCAGACGTGCATAAATAATTTCGGGGTTTGGGGCTTCATGCTCCAAACATCTTTTCAGCATGAATTTTTCCCTCCTAAGAAATACAGGAACTATTTGAAAGGGATTAACTTACACACACACACACACACACAGCAATAGCAATAGCAGTTAGACTTATATTCCGCTTCATAGGGCTTCCAGCCCTCTCTAAGCGGTTTACAGAGTCAGCATATTGCCCCCAACAACAATCCGGGTCCTCATTTCACCCACCTCGGAAGGATGGAAGGCTGAGTCAACCCTGAGCCGGTGAGATTTGAACAGCCGAACTGCAGAACTGCAGTCAGCTGAAGCAGCCTGCAGTGCTGTATTTAACCATTGCGCCACCTCGGCTCTGACATACACACATCCGGCTGCCCATCCAAGGAATAGCCGGGCCTGACCCAGCACAGCTTCTGAGCCAGGCAAGACCAACTCTAGGATCAAAGGTACAATATACAATAAAAGGAATAATTCAGAATTAAATAAACCGGCAGGATTACTCCAAAGGTATTTCTTTCTTCCGTGGAATTAAACATTGCATTTGACTCTCCCCACACACACACACACCCTTTGTCAAACAAATTTGTAGGGTCTTCTTGTGAAGGCTGGGATTTTTGGAGACTTGAGTGTTGACTTTTCTTTTGGAATCGATGCCTTTCGTTGGGAAGGCCTGGGTCTCCACAAGGGGCTAGGAGAAGGCGCCGTTGATTTGCGTCCATGCCAAACTCCTCTAGTCGGGAACAAGAATTGAACAAAATTGCGTCTTAAGTAAAGGTAAAAGTTCCCCTCGCACATATGTGCTAGTTGTTCCGGACTCTAGAGGGCGGTGCTCATCTCCGTTTCAAAGCCGAAGAGCCAGCGCTGTCCGAAGACGTCTCCGTGGTCATGTGGCCGGCAGGACTCAACGCCCCCGAAGGCACACGGAACGCTGTTCCCTTCCCACCAAAGGTGGTCCCTATTTTTCTACTTGCATTTTTTTTTAATTGAAGAGTTTTAATAAATGTTACAAATATTTCCCCTCCCCTCCCTCCCCCCAACCTCCCAGAGCAAAATACAGGGTATAAACATTTAACAATCATACATTAACATAAGCTAACTAACTATACCATCCTAGTTCCTCTTGTACTTTAACTCCCCTTTTATTAAGCTAACTTTAGATAAATTTTTACATTCCTTGTTCATTCATTCATAAGCTAATTGAAATTTCTTAGTCCGATATTTGTTTTGAATATAGTCAATCCATCTTCTCCATTCCAGCTTGTATTTCTCATCTGAATGGTCCTTCAAATATGCTGAGATTTTAGCCATCTCTGCTGAGTTTACTACTTTTAACGTCCATTCTTGAATAGTAGGCAAGTCTTCCTTCTTCCAATACTGCGCCACCAACAATCTTGCTGCTGTTGTTAAGTTCAGAATCAAATTATAATTGTACAGTCTGTAATTATACCTAGCAAGAACAGCTGGGGAGTGAACTTTATCCTCTTTTTAAGAATATTTTGAATAATCCACCGTATTTTTATCCAAAATGCTTTTAACTTTTTTACAAGTCCACCATATATGATAATACGTAGCGTCAACACAACCACATCTCCAACATTTGGATTGTAAATTCGGATACATACAAGCTAACATTTTAGGATCTAAATGCCACCTATAAAACATCTTATAAAAATTCTCTCTCAAGTTTTGAGCCTGCGTAAATTTTACATTTCTTACCCAAAATCTTTTCCCATGTTTCCATCATTATTGGTTCTTCAAAGTTTTGTGCCCATTTTATCACGCAATCTTTAACTAACTCTGTTTCAGAATCTGTTTCTATCAATATATTATACAACCTTTTTATATGCATTTGACTCTGGTCCCTAACTTGTTTTACCAAGTTATCCTCGTTTTGTATGATACCAATTTTCTACTTGCATTTTTAATGTGCTTTCGAAGTGCTAGCTTGGCAGAAGCTGGGGAAAAGTAAGTCACGGGAGCTCACTCTGTTATGCCGTGCTAGGGATTCGAACCGCCGAACTGCCGATCTTTCCGATCGGCAAACTCAGCGTCTTAGCCGCCGAGCTTCCGCATCCCACAAAGCACGTCTACAAGGCAGAATTAAAGGGAGGAAGAGCCAAGGTGGCGCAGTGGTTAAATGCAGCACTGCAGGCTACTGCTAGATCAGCAGGTCAGCGGTTCAAATCTCACCGGCTCAGGGTTGACTCAGCCTTCCATCCTTCCGAGGTGGGTAAAATGAGGACCCAGATTGTTGGGGGCAATATGCTGACTCTCTGTAAACCGCTTAGAGAGGCCTGAAAGGCCTATGAAGCAGTATATAAGTCTACTGCTATTGCTATTGCTTTGGCTTGGCGGAACCTGTGTTCCTTGTGAGTCCCAAGATGGTTTTGCAATTCAATGGAAAACCAAGGTGGGTGTTAGCCACAGCTTTGGTGGGCGTCCTCCTTGACCCGACAGAAATTAAGCAAGCTTGCTTCGATGCGGTTGGGAAGGAGAGGCTTGCCGGGAGCAGGATCAGCCGAGAGAAACACAGCTTCAAGGTAATGCAAATTTGTTTTTGGTGGCTGTATTTCCTGGGCATCCGGAAGATGTATTTCCCTGTTTTATTGGTCTTCGTTGCAATAAATAAACCCAGGAGGTCAGATATATTCGGGGGGGGGGGGGGGCTATAAATATGGATTGGAGTGAAGAAAGATGCTTTCCAAAACCCACTGTCCTTGTGGAGAAAATTTATGAGGATCACAATTCCTGGAGCTGATTTCATCCGGTGACCAACGTAGGCTCTGCTAAGGCGTGGTATCCGACAAGCGGGGCGATGGTGGTGGTGGGGGGCAAAAGGAGGATGGAAGGAAGCCATCCCAGGTGACCCGCCAGATACCCGAGGCTGAAGAAGTTGTGACTTGCAAAGCGGGATCCTTTGCTTGAGATGTAGGATTCCTTGTAACATACATTTATTTATCTATCTATCTATCTATCTATCTATCTATCTATCTATCTATCTATCTATCTATCTATCTATCTATCTATCTATCTATCTATCTATCTATCTATTTATTTATTTTATATGCCGCCCAATCCCGAAGGACTCCGGGTGGCTTACAAAAAAGAGGGGGGGAAAGACACATAACGAACACATAACGGAGAAAAAAACCGGTTCAAATAGCAACACCCTCATACATTCATTCTAATCGGGGCTGGACCTCAACAGTGAGGTCAACAGCCCCCAGGCCTGCCGGAACAGCCAAGTTTTTTTACAGCTTTCCTAAAGGCCATGAGAGTGGGTATGGTCCGGATCTCTGGGGGTAGCTGATTCCAAAGAGTCGGAGCAGCCACAGAGAAGGGTCTCCTCCGGGGGGGCCCGCCAGCCGACACTGTCTGGCTGACGGCATCTGAAGGAGGCCCAATCTGTGGGATCTTAACTGGCCGCTGGGAGGTATGTGGCAGTAGGCGGTCTCGAAGGTACGCTGGCCCTAAGCCGTGTAGGGCTTTAAAGGTGATAACCAACACCTTGAATTGTGTCCGGAGACCAATTGGTAGCCAGTGCAGCTCGCGGAGGGCAGGTGTAACGTGGGTGTACCTCGGTGCACCCAATATCGCTCGTGCGGCCGCGTTCTGGATTAACTGCAGTCTCCGAACGCTTTTCAAGGCCTTGGACTTCCTTGACAGAAAGACCTTTGTTGAGGAGATTGATCTTCTGGAGACGTATTGAGGACACGCGGTGGGTGGGTCCGCAGAACGTTTGGCGTGGAAGAAGAGCTTGCAAATGCCCAATGTAGGATGATCGTGGTAGGCGTGGCCCGTATCTAAAAAGGTTAAATCATGGCAATTGAATAGAATAGAATAACAAGAGTTGCAAGGGACCTTGGAGGCTGAAGCAGGAGACCCTAGACCATTTCAGACAAAGAGTGATCCAATCTCTTCTTAAGGACCTCTAGTGTTGGATCTCCCACAACTTCTGTTCCACTGATGAATTGTTCTCACTGTCAGGAAATTTCTCCTTAGTTCTAGGTTGCTTCTTGTAACGTTCCCGTGGTTCGTCCATGAGGCCAATGTGGAGAAAAGACAGGACACGATCTTTCTCGGGATGGAGCGACCCAGATTGGGGGTCTGAGAGCCCCTTTTATTGAGATAGGACAAAGGCAGGAGGAGCAATAGCATGTGGTTAAAAACAACCTGTAAAAGCACAATTTCTAATCATCTGCTCAGGGAAGTTCTGTCTATATATGGTCAAATCCCGGGCGTCATTGGTAGGGCACATCTCAGGATGTTATGTTATGAACTATCAGGATGTTATGGGGCTTTAGGAGTTTGTTTTCTCCTGTGTGGTTCAGCGTGGCTCTGCATGCCCTGGTATGAACTGGGCCATGGGTGACCCACACCTACACAAGGAACTATATTACAACAGCTTCTCTCCTTGATTAGTTTCCATCTGTTGCATCTCGTTCTACCTGCCTCCTCTTGACTTCCTCTTCTTTGGGGCAGCCCCTGAGATATTGAGACTGCTATCATGCCCCCCCTAGTCTTTCTGGACCAAAGTTTATTAAATTAACCAGACCAGTTAAAAGGGAGAACAATTAACCAGTGGAACAGCTTGTCTTCAGAAGTTTTGGGTTCTTCATCACTGGTTTTTTTAAGAAGAGATATCTGAAATGTTCTAGGGTCTCCAGCTTGAGTGGGGGGTTGGACTAGAAAACCCCCAAAGTCCCTTCCAGCTCTATTCCGATTGATTGATTCATGTTGGTGATCCAACCTTGATCATCCCTGGAGTTGTCTGCCAGAGGTCTCTGGGATTGAAGACCATTCATGGCAAGGCCAATGATCTTCTCCAGCCATCTCTACGCAGCATCTATTAATTCTGTCTCCTGTAGCTTAGAAATGTGGCTTTGTGGCAAATTTGTGGAGGGATTTTCCATAAAATTGTTTAATTCCCTTCGAACACTGTCTCAACCAATGGCTCTCTTTGAGTTATTTGGCGGGGAATTCTATAAATTAAACAAACGCTTGATAGATAAATTTTCTCCATGCATAGATAAATCCCTGCCAGATTGAGACTCTAGCTAGGCATCGGTAATTGTGTGCATATATCTGTTTTACAGAATAAGGCAAACCAATCATTTGTTTTGGCTGCGCGTGCGTGTGAATATATGCCGGGGGAAGGAATTGTCTCCGAAGAGACAGTTCCAGAAATGCCACTGGTGTCTAACTGCTTATTTTCTCCCAGAAGCAAGGAATGAATTAGTCAATAACTCATATCAATTAATCGTTGCTTTCAGCTCGGATCAGATGCCTGTTTGTTGGAGACAACAAAAGTTCACTCTTGGAAATGCAGGTGGAAATGGATGTTTTTTCATATGTAATTAATGTGGAGAGTGTGTTAGTGGGTTGCGTTGTTCCTCCCTTCACACAGCTGCAGGAACACTGGCGGCCTTGCTTGGACAACTAGCCTTTGAGTCTTGAGTTTTCAGTTGACCGACGGTGGTCCTCGTTTTTCCTGCCCATTTTTTGTTGGTACAAGACTGTGGAAATTGCATCCACCTGTTCTGAACTAGATTTCCCCAAAAAGCAGGAGGCGGATTCCTGGTCCCCACAAAACCCCTTTTATTAAGCGAATGGGAATTCCTCTCATTCAGATTCAGCCAAGGCCTGGCAAACAGTCCTTCAAAGGAATATTTATGGCCACAGACCTTATCTATCCTGGAAAGCTGCCATGTCAATATTTTTCCAAAGGAGGCGCTGTGCAAGGAAAGGCTGGGCACAGAGTCTCTGAGATTCATGGACAGATCTTCACACTCCTGAAACGAATCAAACGACCAACTGAGCGAATTGTTTCCTGCAAACTCCACTCCCCTTTCGCTCCTCTTTTATTTCCTCTGGGAGGGGCCATTCATCATCCACCTCTGGCCCTACTCCCAAGTCGACCCCTGTTCTTTAGCTGTTCCCGTCGTCTGGCAACTCTGCGCATGCGCACTCTGGGAACAGGCTCCAGCTGTTCCTCTGCCTCACTGCTGTCTAGCTTCGAAGGCAGCTGAGAACTTCCAGATGGCCCTGGCCCCCTCTCTGCCCCCGATACAGACCCCTCGTCCGAGCCTTCCCCAGACTCCAGGATTGGCCCATGCTCCTTCCCAACCTCCTCACTATCCGACTCTGCTGCCAGCTCTGCTGGCCGCTGGCGGGCCACACCACCACCCCTGATGGTTGACTTCTGCCTCATTTGTGGCTGTGCTGTGGGATGCCAGCTGGGGAAAATCAATGAACCAAGTTGAAAGAAACCATCAGAAGGCTCTCTACGGTTCAACTTCTGTTAAGCTCCGTGAGTAAGAGATGAGGAGCTGTTAAGAAAGTCGGCAGCCGTATATTATTCTTCAGAGGAAGGATGGTCTGTTTTTTCTTTCTTTCTTTCTGGTTTTGTCTCAGCCGGGTTGTCGGAAGTGTGAGGAACCCCCCCCCCCCCCGGCCACCCTGTTCTGTTTTTAATGGTTGTTTTTGAAGTGGTGAGCCCTTGGTCCCTGTGTTTGGCCTGGAGACCCTTTGGTGGCTTTTGAGTATTTGAGAGGAAGATTATGGTCCTGCGAGAAAACTTTGAAACTTCTGAAAGAAAAACACCAAGAAAAAGACCTTGAAGGCAAATCCTGAAATGCAAAGCCTGTGTGTGTGAGAGAGAGAGAGAGAGGGAGAGAGAGAGAGAGAGAGAGAGAGAGAGAGGGAGGGAGGGAGGGAGGGAGAGAGAGAGAGGGAGGGCGAGAGAGAGAGAGGGAGGGAGGGAGAGAGGGAGAGAGGGAGAGAGAGGGAGAGGGAGAGAGAGAGAGATGATTGACAGAGACAGAGACAGACAGATAGATAGATAGATAGATAGATAGATAGATAGATAGATAGATAGATAGATAGATAGATAGATAGATAGATAGATAGATAGATAGATGATAGATAGATATGATTGCCTGGTCTCTTCTGATTCAGGCACAATGCCAATTCCTCCATCCAGATCAGGGTCCCCCAAACTTGGCCACTTTAAGACTGGTGGACTTCAATTCCCGTAGCTGGCTGGAGAATCCTGGGAGTTGAAGTCCACCAGTCTTAAAAGGGGCCAAGTTTTGAAGACCTCTGATCTAGATCGTGTGGGTCAGGGAGGGGGGTCTACTTTTTAACATGTTTCTTTCTTGCTTTGGTTTTTATAGCCGCGCTGATATGCTCACTTTCTACCTTTGGGGATTAAAAGCGGGTTTGTCTGGTGAGCCTCGGCCTGCGTATGCTGTCTGAATGGGGCAACTTGGGTCAGTTTTTGGCTTTTGTTGAGTACCTGGCTCAAGGGCTCAGAGCTTCAGGATTGGTCCGTCCATCTGTCCGTCCTTCCTCCTCCCTCCCTTTCTTCCATCCCTTTTTTTCCTCCTTTTCTTCCCTTCCTTTTTTCCTCCCTCTCTCCCTTTTTTCCTTCCTTCCTCCCTCCCTTCCCTTTTTTCCTTCCTTTTTTCCTCCCTCTCTCCCTTTTTTCCTTCCTTCCTTCTTCCCTTCCTTCCTCCCTCCCTTCCCTTTTTTCCTTCCTTCCTTCCTTCCTCCCTCCCTCCCTCTTCTCTTCTCCTTTTTCTTTTCTTTTCTGCAAGAAACCCACTTGAAGGGGGGCGAGAGTGACAGCTGCAGAGGTGCGCTGGTATTAATTAACTTATCCTGCCAAGAGCATCTGTTGATTTGTTTTTACAGAACTGTGATGAGCCTGATTAAGATTCCAGGGGGGGCAGCCCAGCGTCCCAGCCCTCCCTCCGAAGGGAAGGGGCAGGCCGCCCGTCAGCCGGAGAGGCGCTGAAGGGACGGCTGATGGATTTCTTGTTTGTACATCGCTGACAGCATCGGGGAGTGTTTTTAATTCCCCCCCGCCCGCCCGCTTTGTAGAACAATGAGTAGCAAACTGTTTTATTTTTTCATGCAGCCCCCTCCTCCTCCCTCCTTCCTTCCTTCCTCCATCGTACTTCCCCCTCTTTCCTCTCCTCCTCCTCCCTCCCTTTCTCTTCCTCCCTTCCTTCTCCTCCCTTTCTTTCTCCTTCCTCCTCCCCTCTCTCCTCCTCCATCTCTCTATCCCGCTCCTCCCCTCCTTTCTCCTTCCTCCTCCCCTCTCTCCTCCTCCTCTTCCTTCATCCCTCTCTCCTCCTCCCCTCCTTTCTCCTTCCTCCTCTCCTTCCCCTCTTCCTCCCTCTCTCCTCCTCCATCCCTCTCTCCTCCTCCCCTCCTTTCTCCTTCCTCCTCCCCTCTCTCCTCCTCCTCCCCTCTCTCCTCCTCCTCCATCCCCCTCCTCTCCTCCTTTCTCCTTCCTCCTCTCCTCCTCCTCCATCCCTCTCTCCTCCTCCTTCCCTCCTTTCTCCTTCCGCCTCCCCTCTCTCCTCCTCTTCCTTCATCCCTCTCTCCTCCTCCCCTCCTTTCTCCTTCCTCCTCTCCTTCCCCTCTTCCTCCCTCTCTCCTCCTCCATCCCTCTCTCCTCCTCCCCTCCTTTCTCCTTCCTCCTCCCCTCTCTCCTCCTCCTCTTCCTTCATCCCTCTCTCCTCCTCCCCTTTCTCCTTCCTCCTCTCCTTCCCCTCTTCCTCCCTCTCTCCTCCTCCTCCATCCCTCTCTCCTCCTCCTCCCCTCCTTTCTCCTTCCTCCTCCCCTCTCTCTTCCTCCTCCTCCATCCCCCTCCTCTCCTCCTTTCTCCTTCCTCCTCCCCTCTCTCCTCTCCTCTTCCTTCACCCCTCTCTCCTCCTCCTCCCCTCCTTTCTCCTTCCTCCTCTCCTTCCCCTCTTCCTCCCTCTCTCCTCCTCCCCCATTTTTGCTCCCACTCCAGCCAGCAGAAAAAAAGAGAGAAAGAGAGAGAGAGAGGGAGGGAGCTTGCATTTGAAATATAGATCTGGGAAGCCATTAAAACAGGCTGAATCAATCCGGAGCCTCTGAAATACGCATCTCCTGTTTTAAAGACACCTGGAGGTCACTCTTAGAGGTCCAAAGACGGAATATTTCTCCCGTTCCTCCTTCCCTGTTTTTCGGCCCCTTCAATTAATATCCCATAAGTGGAAATGTCCCTCCCCCCCAAAAAAAATCCTAGAATTAGAAGAGATGCAGAGGCCACACAGATCTTCTCCAGAAATCACAGAGTTGGAAGGGACCTTGGAGGTCTTCTAGTCCAACCCCCTCCTTAGGCAGGAAACCCTATACCATTTCAGACAGATGGCTATCCAACATCTTCTTTAAAAAAAAATCCAGTGTTGGGGCATTCACAACTTCTGTTCCACTGACTAATTGTTCTGATTGTCAGGAAGTTTCTCCTTAGTTCCAAGTTGCTTCTCTCCTTGATTAGTTTCCATCCATTGCTTCTTGTTCTGTTTTTTGATGCTTTGGAGAGCAGAACATAGAATAATAGGATTGGAAGGGACCTTGGAGGTCTTCTAGTCCAACCCCCTGCTCGAGCAGGGGACCTCTACCACTTCAGACAATAGCAGTTAGACTTATATACCGCTTCATAGGGCTTTCAGCCCTCTCTAAGCGGTTTACAGAGTCAGCATATCGCCCCCACAGTCTGCGTCCTCATTTCACCCACCTCGGAAGGATGGAAGGCTGAGTCAACCTTGAGCCGGTGAGATTAGAACCGCTGAACTGCAGATAACAGTCAGCTGAAGTGGCCTGCAGTACTGCACCCTAACCACTGCGTCACCTCGGCTATCTAGTCTCTTCTTAAAGGCCTCCAGCGATGGGGCGCCCACAACTTCTGAAGGCGTCAGATGAGGCTAAAACCAACCTCCGTTGCGAATCTGTTGGGAACAGAACTAGTTTTAGCACCTCGAATGAGATGGAGGAAGCGAGGAATCCATCATCTGTTTTAATAGGGTGACTTTGATGTGCAGAGCGAGACACAATCACCCTGACTTCCCTCCCTGCAGGCTTGAGGATCTTGTGAATCGGAAACCCATCAAGAGATCCCTCCCTGATCCCGTAGGGCTTTTCCCCAGACGATTCCTTTGATTTAGTCTGTTCTGACCCAGCCTGAAGCAAAGTCCTTGTTCCGACAAAAAAAACCCCTTTTATTAATTGACTGTGAGTTCTGCTCATCCACATCCAGCAAAGTCTTTCAAAGGAGGATTTACGGTCACAGACCTCATCTGGCTTGGAGAGCTGCCAGGCTGAGATCTGCAGAACTTGGCAAGGAGTCTCGGAGAGTCACGGACCAATGAAGGGAACTAATTGTCTCCTGCAAACTCCACTCCCCTTTCGCTCCCCTTTTATTCCCTCTGGGAGGGGCCATTCATCGTCCACTTGTGGCCTTACTCCCAAGTCGACCCCTGTTCTTTAGCTCTTCCCTTCGTCTGGCAACTCTGTGCATGCACACACTGGGAACAGGCTCCAGTTTTTCATCTGCCCCACTGATGTCCGACTCTGAAGGCAGCTGATAACTGGCATACGGCCCTGGCCCCCTCTCTGCCTCCGACACAGAGCCCTCATCGGAGCCTTCTCCGGACTCCAGGACTGGCCCAGGTTCCTCCCCAACCCTCCTCACTGTCCGAATCTGCTGCCAGCTCCACTGGCCGGCCACAACATCGTCTTCTGGAGGGGTAGAAACCCCACACCCCCAATTCCCTAAAATAGGGAGGATTAGAGGAAAAATAGAGGACATTGAAAAGGAAATGATGGGGTTTTATTTTTTTGCTGGCTAGCCAAGGGCTCCCCCAAAACCCCGCAGCTTCGGTGGGGCCCCTTGTGCTGTGCAGGAAAAAAAACAGCGTATAAAATATTCTAATTGTTGGTTCCGAGATTCCCGGGGAGTCCGGGGACTTGAGATCATTACAAGCCTCTGCAGTTCTTGCCAAACGTTTTGCGAGCGACTTAATCAGTTATGCGGTGGCTGCCGGCCTGGCCCCGTTTTAATTTTACGGCACTGATTAAGTTTCCTTAAGCTAATATGGGTTGCTTTTCCAATCCAATTAAAGGAGAATCCCCTTCCGCTACGGGGGGTGGGGGGTGGTGGTGGTACCATTGATTGATTGATTTTATTATATTTATATGCCGCCCTTTTCCCCCGAAGGGGACTCAGAGGGCTGTTTGGTGGGTTGCTTCGGTAATATACGTGTATGTGTGTGTGTATATGTATGTATATATGTTATATTTGTGCTGATAAATAAATAAAGGGAGACTAGTATAGATCTATTTCAAGCTATTTAGCTCTCATCAGCTAGCCATACCCTTACTGGGAATCGAACCTGTGCTGTATTGCATCTTAGGCAGATGTGTTACCACTGAGCCACAGAGCTCAACTCCTTATCAGCCAAGCCAGGGTGAAAGGTATATATTTAAAGTCACAACCCCTGGTATGCCCAAATATGGGAGGAAGGTCACACTTCCATTCTCTATCCTTCGGTTCGTCACAAGAGACCATCCAGACAGAAACCCAATATTTTTTACTGTTGCCTTTTTGTTACATTTGTTATATTTGTGCTGATAAATAATGTATGTATGTATGTATGTATGTATGTATGTATGTGTGTGTATATATATATATATGTATGTATGTATGTATGTATATATATATATGTGTGTGTGTATATATGTGTATATATATGTATATATATGTATATATATGTAGTATGTATTTAGTGTCACAACCCCTGGTATGCCCAAATATGGGAGGAAGCTTACTGCTTTGGGCTTACCAGGGGTTGTGACACTAAATACGTACCTATTTCCCTGGCTCAGCTGATAAAGGAGGAGAACCTTGTGGCTTAGTGGTTAACACAACTGCTTAATATGTAATACAGCCCAGGTTCAAATCCCAGTAAGGGTATGGCTAGCTGATGAGAGCTAAGTAGCTTGAAATAGATCTATCCCAGTCTTCCTTTATTTATCAGCACAAATCATCGAAGGGTTTGATTTTTTGTGACATGTGGGGGCAGACCACAATTGAGCCACCCTGTCGCTAAGTGAAACATTTGCGAAGCGAACTTTGCCCCGTTTGTTAAACGGTCGTTAACTGAATCGCTGCAGTTATTAAGTCAGTAACATGGCCGTTAAGTGAATCTGTTTTCCCCGTTGACTTTTGCTTGTCAGCAGGTCGCAAACGGGGATCGCGTGACCCCGGGACATGGTGACCGTCGTAAATACGAGTCAATGGCCAAGCATCCAAACGCTGCTCATGTGACCACTGGGGGTGCTGCAACGGTCGTTAAGTGTGAAAAACGATCATAAGCCACTCTTTTCAGTCCCGTTGTAACTTTGAACAGTCCCTATAAGTCGGGGAATCCACCGGTTACCGGCTTAATTTTTTGGGTGGGAGTTATGATGGGACTGCACCCCCCCTCCCCGTCCACAAATTTGTGGTCCAAATGGGAGGGGCTAAATGCTGTGGCTCCTCCCCCGTGGCAATCTCAACTCAGAGGTGACCAACCGGATAAATCAAGCTTGAGCTGTGGCAAATGGTGTAAGGGGAGGGGGGGTTGGACTAGATGACCCACAAGGTCCCTTCCCACTCTGTTAATCTGTATCTAAAGCAGTGTTTCTCCACCTTGGCAACTTGAAGATGTCCGGACTTCAACTCCCAGAATCCCCCAGCCAGCGAATGCTGGCTGGGGGGATTCTGGGAGTTGAAGTCCGGACATCTTCAAGTTGCCAAGGTTGAGAAACACTGATCTGAAGTGCGGAGAAGGTTTCCTGATGTAAAAATGGCGTTTTGTGCAAAATTGCAGCGCCCTGATGATTAAACAGGCCTCCACGGACAGTGAGAGTGGCAGGATAGTTTTGCTGCCAGTGGAAAAGTACAATTTCATTATTAAAACGCCCCGGTGCTCTCACCTGTAATTAACTTCGGAACACTTAGCATTCTTCGGGTGCGCTCCGATATTAATTTCCCCCTCTCTTCCTTTTTTCTCCCCCCCCCCGCCCCGCTTTTAAAAAATTAAACAGGAGGAGGAATATTTGCTGCCTCGCAGGATCTTAAAATAGCAACTCGCATCTCCCATTAAAATGATCTCCTGCTTCGAATGTGCTCGCGCATCCCCGTTTAAGCACAACTTAGCTGTGCTTTCTTCATTCCTTCCCTTAATCAAATATTTGGAAAAAACGTCTAAGGCAAGAGAGAAAGGGAGAAGAAGGCGTTTTCCTGCAGACGGGTTTTATTAAAACAAACGGGGGGCCTTTGTTTCGAAGGAAGTCTCCAAAACTTCCTAGCTGTTTTAGGGAAGGTTTTTAGGGAACGCCCAAGAGAAATTCCTAAGGTCTTCCTAAGGGTTAGGGTTAGGGTTAGGGTTAGGGGTTAGGGTTAGGGTTAGGGTTAATTTGGGATCACCATCTTAACCTATGGAATGACCTAAGCTGTTCATGGGATGGTCAATCCATTTCCTTGTTGATGGATCCCAGATGAGCTGCATTTCTACGTGACCCGTCAAAACCGCGGTCGACGAAAGCGCGCCCGACGAAAGCGCGTACGTGACGTCATCAGCAGCGCGACCAATAAAATTAAAAATAAATTAAATTAAAATTAAAATAAAATTAAAGCAAGCCGATTCACATAGAGGTAAGGGTTAGGGTTAGGGTTAGGGTTAGGGTTAGGTTAAGGGTTAGGGTTAGGGTTAGGGTTAGGGTTACGTTAAGCGTTAGGGTTAGGTTTAGGGTTAGGTTAAGGGTTAGCGTTAGGTTTAGCGTTAGGTTAAGGGTTAGGTTAAGGGTTAGGCTTAGGGTTAGGTTTAGGGTTAGGTTTGGGGGGGTTAGGGTAAGGTTTTCGCTTTAATTTTAAATTTACCGCTCACAGCGCGATGTTTTCGTCGCGCTGTGATGACGTCACGTACGCGCTTTCGTCGAGCACGCTTTCGTCTACCGCGGTTTTGTGGTGGAACCGCATTTCTAAAGAGCTAATTTAATACAATACAATAGCAGAGTTGGAAGGGTCCTTGGAGGTCTTCTAGTCCAACCCCCTGCCTAGGCAGGAAACCTTATACCGTTTCAGACAGATATCTGTCCAACATCTTCTTTTTAAAATGTTGGAGCATTGACAACTTCTGGAGGCAACTTCTGTCCCACTGATTCATTGTTCTAACTCTCAGGAAGTTTCTCCTTAGTTCCAAGTTGCTTCTCTCCTTGATTAGTTTCCACCCATTGCTCCTTGCCCCGCCCTCAGGTGCTTTGGGAGAACAGAACATAGAATAATAGGATTGGAAGGGACCTTGGAGGTCTTCTAGTCCAACCCCCTGCCTAGACAGGAAACCTTATACCGTTTCAGACAGATGGCTGGCCAACATCTTCTTAAAGACTTGCGGTGTTGAGCCGAGGTGGCGCAGTGGTTAAATGCAGCACTGCAGGCTACTTCAGCTGACTGCAGTTCAGCAGTTCAGCGGTTCTAATCTCACCGCCTCAAGGTTGACTCAGCCTTCCATCCTTCCGAGGTGGGTAAAATGAGGACCCGGATTGTTGTTGGGGGCAATATGCTGACTCTGTAAACCACTTAGAGAGGGTTGAAAGCCCTATGAAGCGGTATATAAGTCTAACTGCTATTGCTATTCACAACTTCTGATTCCACTGATGAATTGTTCCCACTGTCAGGAAATTTCTCCTTAGTTCGAAGTTGCTTCTCTCCTTGATTAGTTTCCACCCATTGCTGCTTGTCCTGCTTTCTGGTGGCCCCAACGGGTTTCGTCAGTTGGGCAAAACCGGAATAAGCAGAAGCCATCATTTCCCTTACCACGAAATGTCCTTGAACACGTCTAAAATTGCCGATTAAAAAAGTTTTAAAGCAGACACCTGGGAGGGGGAGGAAACCTGGCAGTGTTTGGCATTTCCTTCTAAAGCCGCCCGCCAGCTCGTTCCCGGCCCCTGGCATTTCTCTGCATTCAGCCGATTCCCCGCGGCCCCGGCTACATCTTCCATCGGCAGGTGTCAGGAGCATCCAATCCCTGATTTGGGCTCGGCGTTTTCCCCGGCACCAACAAAGTTTTGATTGGAAAATCCGGCTGTGGCTCCCCTCTCTCTCTCTCTCACCGGTCTCGGTGCCCAAAGGAAGACTGGCAAATTTTGCTGGAACGTTTCTGGGCTCCGCAGATGCGGCTTCCATGCCTCTCGGGGAGAGGAGAAAAAGCTGGCTCATCGTTGTTCTTCCCTCGCAGCTGTTCTCCTTCTCCTGTCTCGAGATAAAGGATTTGGGGGGGTAGCGGAGCTGGGATCTGGGGAGTGTCTGCCTGTCGAAGAGCTTGGCACATCTTTATTTATGAAGTTGTGTGTGTTTTCGGCTAACCTGTTCCTTCCTGGAGAAAATCTCCCGCCGGGTCTTGAAGGAGGCAAGTGATCCTTGACGTAACAACAGCGCATTTCCACATGATCAACATCAGACACTGGGAAACTGGCAGGTACTTGTGACTGTTGCGGTGTCCCGGGGTCATGTGATCAAAGAGGTTGTGAATGCCCCAACACTGCAAGTCTTTAAGAAGATGTTGGACAGCTATTTGTCTGGAACGGTATAGGGTTTCCTGCCTAGGTAGGGGGTTGGACTAGAAGACCTCCAAGGTCCCTTCCAACTCTACTATTCTATTCTATTCTGAATTCTATTCTATTTGTCTGAAGTGGTGTAGGGTTTCCTGCCTAGGCAGAGGGTTGGACTAGAAGACCTCCAAGGTCCCTTCCAACTCTGCTATTGTATTGTATTGTATTGCACTTTTGAAACCTTAGCAATAGCAATAGCAGTTAGACTTATATACCGCTTCATAGGGCTTTCAGCCCTCTCTAAGCGGTTTACAGAGTCAGCATATCGCCCCCACAGTCCGGGTCCTCATTTCACCCACCTCGGAAGGATGGAAGGCTGAGTCAACCTTGAGCCGGTGAGATTTGAACCGCCGAACTGCAGTTAACAGTCAGCTGAAGTGGCCTGCAGTACTGCACTCTAACCACTGCGCCACCTCGCCACCTTGCTGACAAGGAAAGTCAATGGGAAATCCCGATTCACTTAAGTGCCGTGTTACTAACTGAGCAATTGCAGTGATTCACTTAACAACAATGAGCCATGGTGGCACAGTGGTTAGAGTGCAATATTGCAGGCTCAAGGTTGACTCAGCCTTCCATCCTTCCGAGGTGGGTAAAACGAGGACCCAGATTGTTTGGGATCAAGAGGCTGACTCTGTAAACCGCTTAAGAGAGGGCTGTAGAGCAGGGTTAGGTTAAGGGTTAGGGTTAGGTTTAGGGTTAGGTTAAGGGTTAGGTTTAGGGTTAGGTTAAGGGTTAGGATTAGGTTTAGGGTTAGGTTAAGGGTTAGGTTTAGGGTTAGGTTAAGAGTTAGGATTAGGTTTAGGGTTAGGTTAAGGGTTAGGTTTAGGGTTAGGTTAAGGGTTAGGGTTAGGTTTAGGGTTAGGTTAAGGGTTAGGTTTAGGGTTAGGTTAAGGGTTAGGGTTAGGTTTAGGGTTAGGTTAAGGGTTAGGTTTAGGGTTAGGTTAAGGATTAGGTTTAGGGTTAGGTTTAGGGTTAAGTTTAGGGTTAGGTTTAGGGTTAGGTTTAGGGTTAGGTTTAGGATTAGGTTTAGGGGGGTTAGGTTTAGGTTTAGGGGTTAATTTTAGGTTTAGCGTTTACAGCGTGCTTTTTTCTCCGCGATGACATCAGCTACGCGGTTTAGTCGAGCGCGGTTTAGTTGAACACGGTTTAGTCGAACACGGTTTTGTGGTGGAACCCTTTGCAGTTAGTGTTTTCCCTTCCATACATTTCTATCTTGCATTCATGGTCTCCTTATTCGTTATCCATTTTTATGTACAATTCTACATTTATTTATACTTAGCTATTTATAACAAAATATTGTTTACCTATATTGTGCTTTATATTCTTACTGTCATTTATTCTCTTACATACAATTATAGGTATACATTCACATAGTTATTCTTTTTCTTTGCCATTCTTATATTATTATTATTTCATTTAAGAGGTTATAAGGTATAGTTTGGAATGCTTTGTTTAACATCTTTCGCACCTGCTATGACACCACCTTATTTTCCCTTTCTTTTCTTTACTCTCTCCCTTTCTTCTTTACTTCCTTCCTCCTCTCCTTCCCCTTCTTTCTTATTTTTATTCCTTTTTTCTTTCTTTCTGCTTCAGTGCTATTTTGATTTCTGCCACTCGGGAAGAAACTCTTAAAATGTCTTCGGTCAGAAAGAAAGTTGGATCTGCTAATCCCTGCAGATTTTCCGTCCTTAGAGGAGGGGGGGGAGAGAGAGAGGAAACGAACCAACTTAATTCACTGGGAATTCCAGTTACAGCTATCCATACAGCTCTATTAACAATGATCTGCTTTGGGTACTCCGAAGCCCATCTTGCGAGGCTTTGGTGCATTTCAGTTTCTCTCCTCCTTTTGGGGGGCGTCTGGGAGAGATTGTGCTTTTCGCTCCAGATTTTAAGGAGAAAGTTTCACTTTTTAGCTATTTGCTTCTGCTAAAAGAAAGGTGGGCTCTGGGGGGAATTTTCTTTTCATGGAACAGCGACCTCTTGTGGCGTAGCCTAGTAAAGCGACCAAGGGGAGGTTGAAATGAAAGAATTTTGCATTTTTGTGAGTTTTGCAGTTCTTGTTTTTGTGATAGTTCTTTGGGCCTGGGTCGGTCTGACGTCTTCGTTAGCGGTTCCCTCAGCATTCTCCTTTCCTGCCCATTCAGTAGCTTGACTTGGAACTGATAAATACAGGTGGCCCTCGAGTTACGACCAAAATTTCTGTTGCTAAGAGAGACAGTTGTGAAGTGAGTTGCCCCCCCCCCACCCCAGCCCATTCTCGCCAAAGTTTTTTAAGTGGGTCACTTTGGCTGTTGACTTAGTGACGTGGTTGTTAAGTAAACCTGTCTGCTCCATTGACCTGGCTTGTCGGAAGGTGGGGATCGCGTCACCCCGGGCGATCGTCGTAAATCTGAGCCGGCTGCCAATTTGGATCCCTTGATGCCCACGATGGGGATGCTGCAACCACTTGCGAAAGTCACTTTTTTCCCGTGCTGTTGTAACTTTGAACGGTTACTAAATGAACTTTGTAAGTCAAGAACCACCTGTAAATTACCGTATTTTTCGGAGTATAAGACGCACTTCCCTCCCACCCTAAAAGAGGGTGAAAATTTGGGTGCGTCTTATACACTGAATGTAGCCCTGCCCACCTGCCAGCCCCCACCCTTTGGCCTCTGCCTCCCAGCAATTTGCCTCCTTGCAGCAAACAGCCTGTTTCAGGTTCAGCTTCATCACAGCCTGATTAGCACGAGCAGCTGATTGTTGGTTGGATCGGCCTCCCAACGATCAGCTGTTTCAGGCTTCAGGGATTGCCTATTGCCGCCTCTGCTTGCCCCATTTTTTGCCTCTACACGCCCCGTTTTCAGCTTCTGCGTGCCCCATTTCCCACCCATTCTCAGCCCCGCTGCCCGGGACAGGTGGAAAATGGGGCGCCCGGAGGCAGCAACAGGCTATGGCAATCCCTGCAGCCTGAAACAGCTGATCCAAGTCGGGAGGCTGATCCAACCAACGATCAGTTGCTTGTGCTAATCAGGCTGTGCTGAAACTGAAACAGGCTGTTTGCCGTTTGCTGCAAGGAAGCAAATTGCTGGGAAGCAGAGGCAGATTTTCCCCCCCTTGTTTTCCTCCCCAAAAGCTAGGTGCTAGGTCTTATACTCCGGGGCGTCTTATACTCTGAAAAATACGGGTAATTCAGTGGATTTGAATCGGGCAGGGATGGACCTCAACCTTCCCAACTGCAGTTGCTTCTCAATGAAGCTTCCACGGAGCCCTTCTCTCCTTAAAGGTGCTTTCTTCTTCTTCTCCTCCCTCAGGAATTACTACTACATCACCATCCTGAGGGACCCGGTTTCCCGCTACCTGAGCGAATGGAGGCACGTCCAAAGGGGAGCCACCTGGAAGGCCTCCTTGCATGTCTGCGATGGACGGTCACCCACGTCCGAGGAGCTTCCGAGCTGCTACTCGGGGGACGACTGGTCGGGCTGCTCTCTGCAGGAGTTCATGGACTGTCCCTACAACCTGGCCAACAACCGCCAGGTCCGCATGCTGGCTGACCTGAGCTTGGTGGGCTGCTACAACCTGTCGGTCATGCCGGAAGAGCAACGGAACCAGGTCCTCCTGGACAGCGCCAAGGAGAACCTCAAGCGCATGGCCTTCTTCGGCCTGACGGAATTCCAGCGGAAGACCCAGTACCTCTTCGAGAAGACCTTCAACATGAACTTCATTTCGCCCTTCACCCAGTACAACAGCACCAGGGCCTCCAGCGTGGACATCGAGGGGGCCACCCAGCGGCGGATCGAGGCCCTCAATTTTTTAGACGTGGAACTCTACGGTTATGCAAAGGACCTCTTCCTCCAGCGCTACCAGTTCACCAGGCAGAAGGAGCACCAGGAAGCCCGCCGGAAACGGCAGGAGCAGCGGAAGGTCTCGCGGGCCAAGCTGGGACGCAGCAGAGAGCAGGACGGCCAAAACGCCACCGCGGATTACATCGGGAACGTGGAACAGTGGCGATAAGGAGCGGGGAGGGGGTGGCGGAGAAGGGCAAACAGAGCTAGGCGCTTCTCCGGAAGAGGTGGGGGAAGAGGTGGGGGAAGAGGTGGGGGTGGCGGCCTTTTGCATTCAGTGTTGTGCTGTAGATGGGCGAACTTTTTAATCTGTGTTGTCTCGGATCTGTCCCTATCAAGAAGGAAGGGAAATGTTGGGCTCTTAGGCTACCTTCCTGGGCGTTCGCCATGATGGCTTGGCAGATCCCAAGTGGGAACAGCGAAGGCTGAACTACAAGGATTATGATGGGGGGGGAAGGATGAGGAGGGTTTCCTGAGATGGGGGCATCACAGGGGAGCCATTTCTGCATTTTATAAGGTGGCCTGAGATTCTGGTACTTTTTTTATATGCCAACTAGGTCTCGGAGATCAGAAAAACACACGGGAAAAGGGGGTATTAAACTGGACAGTGGGTAGCTGCAAATCCATTCGTTTATCCCTTTCGGTATCCCCAATTGGAGAAGCCAACGGTTTTATTTAATGCTCTTCCATTTAATCTTTTTCATTGCAAAATATGCTGTGCCTCTTGGCTGTGGCCCATGGGCCACCTACTTCTTCCTTCCTCGGAAGGGGTCTTTGCTTGAGGAGGTGGGGCTTCTCTTAAGCTCCTCCCCTGACACCCGGCCAATCCAGGCCGAAGGGGCTTCCTCTGGCCATTAAAAGCCTGGCCAGGGGTGGCCGAAGTGAGTCCAAAGGCAGGATGACGTCCCTGTGAGGGCATTGCCACTCAAAACTGTCATGTCACGTCAAGTTCCTGCTTTTAAGATCTACTAGCCTGTTGGGGTATGGAGGTCCAAGGCCTGATTTCGGTGGAAATCCAAGGCTTAATTGTCTCACACCTACACACATGCACGCACGCTCGCCCAAAGGGATTTTCGAAACTTCAAAAAGAACCATTTTCAGATCCTTTTTTTAAAGCACTTGGCTTCATCAACCTCTTTTGAAAGGCTGCAGAACAGCCACAAAGCAAAGAGATGTTGGGTTGAGGCACAGAGGGGTGGAAAGCTTGAGAAAAAGAAGAAGAAGAAGAGAAAAGGTTGATGAGTGTCTGGTGTAAATTGGCTTTTAGCAAAGACGGGAAGATTTGGCCTATCAATATTTAATCACTTTTTTTAAAAGGAAGAATCTTGACTGCTGCTGCTGTTGATGGAGCTTAAGTTTGCTTTATTTCAGGGGAGAGAGAATGAGAGAGAGAGAGAGAATGAGAGAAAGACAGAGAGAGAGAATGAGAGAGAGGCAGAGAGAGATACAGAGAGAGACAGAGAGAGAATGAGAGAGAGACAGAGAATGAGAGAGAGAGAGATAGGGAACAAGAGAGACACAGAGAAAGAGAGAGAGAACGAGAGAGACAGATACAGAGAGATGCAGAGACAGAGAGAATGAGAGAAAGACAGAGAGAGAGAGAATGAGAGAGAAAGACAGAGAGAGAGAGAATGAGAGAGAGAGATAACGAGAACATGAGAGGCAGAGAGAGATACACACAGAAAAAGAGACAGAGAGAATGAGAGAAAGACAGAACGAGAGAGAGAGAGACACACACACACACAGAGAAAATGAGAGAGACAGATACAGAGAGAACAAGAGAGATGCAGAGAGACAGAGACAGAGAGTGAGTGAGAGACAATGAGAGATACAGAGAGAATGAGAGAGAGAGAGTGAGAGAGATACAGAGAGAGAACGAGAGAGACAGAGATAGACAATGAGAGAGATTGAGAGAGACAAAGAGAGAATGAGAGAGAGACAGAGTGAGTGAGAGACAGAGAGAATGAGAGAGACAGAGAGACAGACAATGAGCGATACAGAGAACGAGAGAGACAGAGAGAGTGAGAGAGAGAAGAGAGAGACAAAGAGTGAGTGAGATACAGAGAGAGAAGAGAGAGACAGAGAGAGAATGAGAGAGAGACAGAGAACGAGAGAGACAGAGAGTGAGATACAGAGAGAATGAGAGACAGAGAACGAGAGAGACAGAATGAGAGAGAGACAGAGAGAGAATAAGAGATACAGAGAACGAGAGACAGAGAATGAGAGTGATGCAGAGAGACAGAGACAGAGAGCGAGAGAGACAGAGAGTACGAGAGAGATACAGAGAGAAAGAAAGAACAAGAGAGAGATAAACACACAAACACACAGACACAGAGAACGAGAGAGAGACAGAGATACAGAGAGAGTATGAGAGAGAGAGAGAGAGAGCCCCAATGGTGTGCTGAGCATTGGCACCAGAAAACCCGACCATGGACTTCTGTGAAGAGGCTGCATTTAAATGCATTTTAAAAGTATACGGGAATACTTGAACATGTTTTGGAAAGAGAGAGATGGCCTTCCATGCCCTCCTCCGTCCATTTTAATAACAATTCTTGCAACGTGTGTATTCTTTTAGAAGGGGGGAAGGGCAAAGCAAAGCTTTTATCCTGCAAAACATTCTCCTTTTTTAAAAATAAATATATATTATGGCAGAGGCCGTTTCCCAGTAGACGTGGCCTTCATCGGAGGGGGCAACTCCAGCGTTCGTTTTGCTTTTCAAACACTTTTTTACGAACCCAGCGTGACATTTGAGCGTTTGTGAGGATGGCTTCCTGTTATCAGATTTGGGGGAGGGCGGGAATAATAATAATAATAACAATGCGATGTTGCTTGTACTTGGGACCAATTCAATAACGAACCTCGCTTTGTAAGGAGGAGACCACCGATAGAAAGGAGCTGCTTTTCCTCGGGATCGGACTTAACAAGGCCTTGAGGAACTTTCCTCTGCTCTTGTAGCTACTACGCTTGTTCTGACTTAGGTTGCGAAATCTGGGGAGGGGAGGGAAGGAGAGGCGAGAGTTGGGTCTTCTTCCTGCTTACGGCAAAGGTCTCCAACATGGGCCACTTTATAACTTGTGGACTTCAATTCCCAGAATTCTGGGAGTTGAAGTCCACAAGTTGTAAAATGTTGCCAAGACTGGCTGAGGAATTCTGGGAGTTGAAGTCTACAAGTCTTCCCTAGTTGAGTTGTGAGCCGCCCTGAGTCCCCTTCGGGGGAAAAGGGTGGCATATAAATGAAATAAACTAAACTAAGTCTTCCAAGTTACCAAAGTCGGAGACCCCTGGGCTGTGGGAATTGGTTGCCGTGTAAAGTAACGGCCCATATCTTGGGCATGCGCAGACACAATCCTGCATTTGAGCACCCAACATCCAGTGAGTTTGGGGTGGTAAGAAAATCTTCTGCCCCATACATCTTGTCAACAAGGGAGAGGCCTACATCCGATGGCGCACGGCCATTTTTGGGTAAAGGAATTCCGTTTTTTTCTGGTTTAGGCTGGTATGGTGATGGTTGTCTTGATGGAAAGAGAGAATTCCTGAAAAACCAACCAAACCGATAAACCCAGGAAGGGGGGAAAGCAGAGCCTTTGGGAACGTAGAGTCGAAGATGCCCCTGAATATCACGAAGATTCTTAAGTGTCCGACGGTGTCATTTCCAGGGGTCTAAAATGACTGGACATCTTGAATTATGGGCTCATCTGCCTTAGAGCTTGCTCAACTTCTCCTCTTATCCCAGATGGTAGGCCAATACATCTGCAGGAGAAGAAGAAGCCAACCTTACTTGCTGGGGATGACGATGGGAGTTGTAGTCTTCAACCCCTGGAGGGGGGGGGAAGAGCTTTGCAAAGCTTGATGGGTTCTCCGTCCCTACCGAGCTCCCTTCCTTGGCTCTGCCGTTGTGTCCTTCAAGGCGTTGGGGATCTAGAATTGGATGAGGGATTCCCAAGGGCCGCAGATGTTTGCAGCTGAGAGCTGGCTTGGTTTCCCTTCATCCTTGGTCTCCTTCTCAGAAACGGCCCTTCTTGTCCCTTGAGTGCGATGCCCGTTTGGTGTTTGCACTGATGGAAACCACAAGGGAGGGATCCCAAGTCTACGACCTCGGCGCCTTTTCAGACCTGTGGACTTCAACTCCCAGAATTCTCCATCCGGCATGGATGGCTGGGGAAATCTAGGAGTCGAAGTCCACAGGTCTTAACGTTGCCAAGGTCGGATATCCCTCGCCTACAGCATTGGCTCCCCATTGGGTGTCTAAAATAGGTTCAGTAGCTGCAGCGATCCAGATGTTTTGGAACAGATCTGGCCTCCGTTGATTAACCGATGGGTGTCTAAAATAGGTTCAGTAGCGTTCCAGATGTTTTGAAACAGATCCGGTCTCCGTTGAGGGTTTCTTGGTCCCTTCAAGAAAGGCTCCACTTTGGTGGTTCCCCCCCCCCCACCCCCGGTCCCCTCTCTTCCTGTTGCTCGAAAATAAGTGGAGAGCCGGAAAATTGGGTGCACTTGGACAGTGTGAATCTCTATGCAAAAACTCTTTTGTGAAGACTGCAAAAAGGATAAATCGTATGCGCTTTGTGCTTTGATGTTTTTTCTGGCTCACTTCAGTTTTAGGTTCTTCGTTACTGTCTTTGAGTTAACGTAACTTTCCTTCTCAACTCCGGGGAAGTGGGGAGCCTTGGGGGGAAAGTTTCCTTGTTTGGGGCATATTGAATAATTAACCAGCCTCCCCGCCTTTTTTGGGCCGGTGAGATTAGAACCGCTGAACTGCAGATAACAGTCAGCCGAGGTGGCACAGTGGTTAGGGTGCAGTACTGCAGGCCACTTCAGCTGACTGTTATCTGCAGTTCAGCAGTTCTAATCTCACCGGCTCAAGGTTGACTCAGCCTTCCATCCTTCCGAGGTGGGTCAAATGAGGACCCGGATTGTTGTTGGGGGCGATATGCTGACTCTGTAAACCGCTTAGAGAGGGCTGAAAGCCCTATGAAGCGGTATGTAAGTCTAACTGCTATTCCTATTGCTAAGTCTTTTAAAATTTGGGACCCTACGTTATAAGAAGCCTCGAGGCAAAAGAAATAATTTGGAGGTCGGTTTGGCAGGCCAACCAGCCTTGGACCAGCTGCTCCTTCCCCTTGTGCTGGGACCGAAACCCTCAGGATTTTGTCCCGGTTCGACAGATCTGGAGGCCACCAAGTTAGCTAAAAAACAGTTGTAGAATTTGGGGTTTAAGTTAATCAAGTTTCTTGCAATGGGGCTTCCTTTAGGATAGCAGGACTTCAATTCCCAGAATCCCCCAGCCAGCACAGCTTGAAACTCGCTAAGAAACGCTGCTTCAGAGCCCTAAAACTTTTAATAATCGGAGTTGGGGTGACGCACGTCGTAGCAAAATGCCAAAAGAAGGCGGGGGGAGGGGGTTGCGTAGTGTTTTTAAGCTGAAATCAACAAAATGCCATTCCAGCATCCAGCACCGATTCTAACGGGGGGGAGGGAGATGCTCGGCGCTCTTCAAAGCAGCTGACCCAGTTCTGCATCCTTGAACAGATCATCGTCAAGAGACACAATTTAGTCCTCACGCTGTGGTGTGCATGGTTTACAGCAGCGACAACAACAACCACCACAACAACAAAACCCTTTTCTTTTGTGTATACTGTTTGTTGTATATAGGGGTTGGTTATGCCTATGATTTTTTTTTGTCATATCCATACAAATTCTTCTGGTTTCCAGTATAGGCCGCTGTGTTACTATATACAACTGGCAAAGGTGGGAAGAGGGGTGGGGTGGGAGGTTTAGCCAAATTCAGCAGACTCGGATGGTGTCATTTATCAATAGAGTTGATAAAATAAAACTTGAATTACTGACTTCGACTCTGGGTTGGTTATTGAAATGGCCCCGAGCCGGATCTGTCGCACAATCAATCTCTCTTTGCCCTCGTCTTCGTAGCAAGCCCAGGTGGGCTACACAACGGGAGTCATTGCGGCTAAGAACAAGGAAGAGCCAACCATCGCCATCAACAGTTTCTGGTGTGTGCCTTGGGAAAAAACGTGACCCGTCAAAACCGCGGAGGACAAAATCGCGCTCGACGAAAGCGCGCATTTGACGTCATCACAGCGCGACGAAAAAAATTAAAAATTGAAATAAAATTAAAATTAAAGCAAGCCGATTCACATAAAGGTAAGGGTTAGGGTTAGGGTTAGGTTAAGGGTTAGGGTTAGGTTTAGAGCGTTAGGGTTACGTTTAGCGTTAGGTTAAGGGTTAGCGTTAGGTTTAGCGTTAGGTTAAGGGTTACATTTAGGGTTAGATTTAGGGTTAGGTTAGGGGTTAGGGTTAGGTTTGGGGGGGTTAGGGTAAGGTTTTCGCTTTATTTTTACATTTTTCGATCACAGCGCGATGTTTTCGTCGCGCTGTGATGATGTCAAATGCGCGCTTTCGTCGAGCGCGATTTTGTCCTCCGCGGTTTTGTGGTGGAACCGGGAAAAAAATCAGCACAACCCCATTGCTGTCTAAATCAGGGCTCTCAAAAGTTTGGCAACTTTTAAGGCTTGTGAACTTCCAACTCCCAGAATTCCCCTGTACCACATAGCTGGCAGGGGAATTCTGGGAGTTGGAAGCCTGCAAGTCTTAAAAGTTGACAAGCTTGGAAACCCCTAGTCTAGGTCAATCAGGAGAACCAAGTCACAAGGTTCCAAGCATTAGGCAAGAGATTCTAGGAACACTTTTTTTTTTTTTAAAGTAAGGGAAAAATTGGAAAACTAAACCTTGGCCAGCTTTCTCTCTCTCCCGTTTTACAGTAGACAGAATCAAAGGGGAGACATCCTGATGCCTACTTCAGGGTGCCGTCGAAGGGCATCATCCCAGTAGATCCTCTCTTCCATTACGTCCAGAAATGATGCCTCCGTGAATCTCGCAAACTGGAAATATTCCGGCTCCTGGACATCTGGAGACCAGCTGCTAAACGAAGCTGCGCGCATCTCTCTGGCCACAAGGGGGCGGGCCGCCTCTGATCATAGATAAGGTTTTTATTACAGCCTGTAAATTTATTTTCTCTCCAGAATGGTTTAAGTCAGTGGATGCACTTGCAAAGAACTCCATTGGAACTTTATTAATCTGTGTGATTGATGTCAGTCTGCATTTAATGAGTGTGTGTGTGTGTGTGTGTGAGAGAGAGAGAGGGAGAGAGAGAGAGAGAGAGAGAGAGAGAATAATTCTGAGCATTATTCATGCCTGTCATTTTCCAAAACTAGTAAGCAGCCAGGATTTCCCCAAAGGTGCTTTATGAGAAGGCAATTGAACTTAGTTTTTCCTTGGAAGAGGTTTCGCTTCTCATCCAAGAAGCTTCTTCAGCTTCTTCCTCTTCAAGGAAAAAAAAACCAAGAAAGTCCAGTTGTCTTTTCAAAAAGCATCTTTGGGACAACCATGATGAATTTCATTGTATTTATTTTGTACAATGACAATATAGACCATACTATACTAAGATTAAGATTAAGATTTCATTTATTTGTATGCCGCCCTTCTCCGGGAGGGACTCAGGGCGGCAAACAACTCAAAAGGGGAAAAGGGGATACAAACACAATACACGTAATTAAAATACACAAGAGTCACACAGCCATACCAGTCGAGAGGGGAGGGAACTCATCACCTCCAGGCCTGCCGGCACAGCCAGGTTTTGACGGCTTTTCGGAAGGCCTGGAGAGGGGTGAGGGTCTGAATCTCCACGGGGAGTTCATTCCAAAGGGCCGGAGCTGCAACAGAGAAGGCCCTCCCCCGGGTAGTAGCCAGGTGGCATTGGCTGGTAGACGGAACCCGGAGGAGGCCGACCCTGTGTGATCTAACGGGTCTGTGGGAGGTAATTGGCAGCAGGCGGTCTCTCAAGTACCCAGATCCAATACTATGAAGGGCTTTATAAGTTACGACTAGCACTTTGAAGCGTATCCGGAGACCGATCGGTAACCAGTGCAGCTCGCAGAGGATAGGTGTACTACGACTGAGAATCTCCATAAAAGGTTTAGCCAGCATTTTATTCCCAGGAAGTTGGATGTATTAGAATTTCTTCAGCGGACGTTTTGGGGGTGGGGGGAGAGATTTCGGCAGCCCACGAAAGCATTCCGGAAAGCCAATTCAACAGCAATCTCGGTCCAAATATTCCCTGTCTCCCCCCCCCCCCGTCCCCCAATGGCGAAAACCGAAATAAATAGAACTCAAAGTATGGAATTGAAGATAGAGGTGAAGTTTTTTTTAAAGTCTCCAGGTAATTATTGCTGGTTTCAGTTCGTGCGATGAGCGTTAGGAGGGGAAACACACGTAATTACTTAGGATGGTTATTTGGCTGAAGGCTCTATGCATATTTTATAAAGTACATAAAAATGCTTGAGGCATCCATGTTTTTTTTGCACGGGAAGATTTCCTTCGGTTGCCTTTTTTGGCAAACAGAAAACTCCCCGGGTATCTTGATTGATTGATTTAATTGATTGATTTATTACATTTATATGCCGCCCTTTTCCCTGCTCCAAAGTTGTGGTTGCTTAATAGGCGAGTGTGCGGGACGAGCAGTTTCCTGGTTTGAGCAAAGAATGCACACGCCCACCCACACCCCTGCAGGGAGAGAAAACGGCCCGCAGGGGGCAGTAAAGCCAAGAAAATGTGATTTATAGTATTATTTCATAGAGGGCACTTCTCCCCAATTTGTTCTGATTTTAATCTCATGGTCCGAAAAAAAAATGCATGAATCCTGCAGCTGCTTTCAGAATTGCCAGCTGGAGGCTTTGCCTTTCCGGTGGCCTTCCGGGTAAATGCTGAAATCCAGAAAAGGCCAACATTTCTCAACCTTGGTAACTTTTTTTTTATATATAAATTTTTATTTTAAACACATAAACACATCAACAAAAACAAACACATGACTTAAGACAACATAGGAACAACAAGTTTCGTTGTATATCATACAGCAGTTCTGAATCGGTTTCTTTGCAGTTAGTGTTTTCCCTTCTATACATTTCTATCTTGCATTCATAATCTCATTATTCGTTATCCATTTTTATGTACAATTCTTTATTTATTTATACTTAGCTACTTACGATCAAGTATTATTTACCTATATTGTGCTTTATATTTTTACTGTCATTTATTCTCTTACATACAGTTATAGGTATACATTCACATAGTTTTTTTCTTTGCCATTCTTATATTATTATTCCATTTAAAAGGTTATAATATACAGTTTAAGTTGCTTTGTTTACCATCCCTTCCACCTGTTGTAACACCACCTTATTTTCCCTTTCTTTTCTCCCTCCCTTCCTTCTCTACTTCCTTCCTTCCTCCTCTCCTTTCCCTTCTTTCTTCCCTTACCTCTCCCCTACTCCTACCCTCTCTCTTCCCCTTCCTACCCTCTCTCCTTCTTTCTTTCTCTTCCTCCCTCCTCCTCTTCTTTTCCTCTCCCTTCCACCCACCTCTCCTTACCTCTTTCTTCTTCCCTTACCTCTCCTCCACTCCTCTTCCTTTCCTACTATCTCTCCTTCTCTTTCTCTCCCTTCTACCCTCCTCTCCTTACCTTTTTCTTCTTCCCTTACCTCTCCTCCACTCCTCTTCCTTTCCTACTATCTTTCCTTCTCTTTCTCTCCCTTCCACCCTCCTCTCCTTACCTCTTTCTTCTTCCCTTACCTCTCCTCCATTCTTCCTCTTTCTTTCCTGCCCTCTCTCCTTCTCTTTCTCTCCCTTCCACCCACCTCTCCTTACCTTTCTTCTTCCCTTACCTCTCCTCCACACTTCTTCTTCCTCTCCTACTATCTCTCCTTCTCTTTCTCTCTCTCCCTCCTCTCCTTACCTCTTTCTTCTTCCCCTACCTCTCCTCCACACTTCTTCTTCCTCTCCTACTATCTCTCCTTCTCTTTCTCTCTCTTCCACCCTCCACTCCTTTCCATTCCTTCGTCCCTCCATTCTCTTACTTCCTTCCTCCCCTCCTTGATAACCTTGGTAACTTTTAAGAGGGGTGGACTTCAACTCCCAGAAACTCATGAATTCATGATTTTGACCGTGGTTGGCTGGGGGATTCTGGGAACGGAAGTCCAGCCGTCTTTAAAAGTTGCCAAGGTTGAGATTAATAGTAGATTAAGATCCAAAGCCTTGATCCGTATGGGGATTGGGCTATTAATTGGTAACCCTGTAGAACAGCCCTTCCTTTCAAGCATTCGTCCTTCGGGAACGCTCCAGAAGAATGACACGGATTCTCTTCCTGATCCCAAGGATGGAACTGAGGAGGATCTGCAGATTTACCAGACAACGGCGGCTGTCGAAAGTTAGGTAGTTGGAAAGAGCAGGGTCTCGGGTCGAAAATGGCTTCCTTTGCAAGCCAAGCTTTGTTTTCCTACTTTCCAATGTTCCGGTTAGTTCTTTTTCCAACCCCATCATCACAATTCCTCTATTGCAGGAGGGTTTAAGCCCCGCTCTCAAGGGGGGGGGGGGAAGGAAACAGCTAACAGGTAAGCACATCTTAACAATAAACCACAAACTACAAGGGAAAGATAAAGGTTCCCCTCGCACATATGTATGTGCTAGTCATTCCCTACTCTAGGGGGCAGTGCTCATCTCCGTTTCAATGCCGAAGAGCCAGCGCTGTCCGAAGACGTCTCCGTGGTCATGTGGCCGGCATGACTCAACGCCGAAGGCGCACGGAACGCTGTTAACCTTCCCACCAAAGGCGGTTCCTGTTTTTCTACTCGCATTTTTTTACGTGCTTTCGAAGTGCTAGGTTGGCAGAAGCTGGGACGAGTCACGGGGGCTCACTCCGTTACGCGGCGCTCGGGATTCGAAGCGCCGAACGGCCGACCTTTCTGATCGACAAGCTCAGCGTCTTAGCCACTGCGTCCCCAAAAGCAAATCTTAAAAATAAAATAAAAAACCAGCAGCATTACAACGGGCTGCAATGTTTAAGCTGCTCGAAAGAGCCCTCTTTCTGGCACTGAAAGGAGAAGAGGCTGGAAGGGAAACGGTTGAGGAGCCACCGAGGCTCCCTGGACGGGCGATGAATATTCAGGATGTCCCTTAAATGCTGCCCTTGCAAATCCTCCCCCAACGCCAGAAGGAGACGCCGGAAGAGCCCTGGGAACCGGGGTGTGCTGTCGACGGCGCAGCAGGTGGCAGGGTGGAAGACCGTTTTTTTTCCCCCTCCCCTTTCCGGCGTCCTGCCCGCCACCGTCTTCCCCCGGCAGCCCCCACGGAAGGCACCCTGCAGGCGTCTCTCCCAGGGTTTGCTGAGCCTGTGCAGAAAGTGGCGTGGAGGGAGGGTGCTGCCACGCCTTGCCCTCCCCTCCCTCCCCTGGCGAGCAGAGCAGCAGCAGCAGCAGAAGAAGAACCAGTTGGGCAGAAGGCGGCTTGCCAAGAGGCCTCCCATCCTGTTTTTTGTTTTTTAAGGCTTGGCAATCTAGCACACGTGCCAGGCCCAGGCTAAAGCTTCCCTTCTAAGGGCAAACCCTGCGCCACCCGCTCAGCTCCGTGATTCTGGGGTTCACGCTGCGACGCGTGGGCTGCTCTCGGGCCTCTCTTGACGCTTCTCTTCGCCGCCTTGCTCCTCTGCTGAAAAGAGGCTAATTGGTTAAACGCTGGGCTGGTCGATGCCACGATTGTGCCAGGTCTCCCCCCCCCACCCCTCGAGAAATCCGTCCCCTGCGGTCTAATGAAAGGGTTTGGACGCTCTAATTTTGTTTTCCCAGATTGGATTTGCAAAATAGCCCGAATTATTCTAATAGTCAGCGCGGTCCCTGCAGAGCGAAAGCCCACCGATGCTCGGATGCCCATGCCTTGCTAAACCTGGCAGGTTTTGGGGAATAATGTTTTGGGCAGGCGAAGGAAGGGGGTTGTTATTATTGCCATGAAATTCAGGCTGAGGAAGCAGACGGAGAGCATTGACCCCCCCAGACGTGCGTTGGGGGAAAGAAGAGGGGGAGGGAAACACCTTTTTATAGACCCATGTAGTTATGAAAGTCCGAATGCTACCTGGATTTAAACGCGTTGTGTTTTAATACTTTCCTTAGTTGGCGCACGGCGTATTGGATCTGGGTACTTGAGAGACCGCCTGCTGCCAATTACCTCCCACAGACCCATTAGATCACACAGGGTTGGCCTCCTCCGGGTTCCGTCTACCAGCCAATGCCACCTGGCTACTACCCGGGGGAGGGCCTTCTCTGTGGCAGCTCCGGCCCTCTGGAACGAACTCCCCGCAGGGATTCGGACCCTCACCTCTCTCCAGGCCTTCCGAAAAGCCGTCAAAACCTGGCTTTGCCGGCAGGCCTGGGGTTGATGAGTTCCCCTCCCCTCTCGACTTGTATGGTTGTGTGACTCTTGCTTATTTTAATTATCTGTAGTTCGTTTTATGTTCCCCTTTTTCCCCTTTTGAATTGTTCGCCGCCCTGAGTCCTCCCGGAGAAGGGCGGCATACAAATAATAAAATACAAATACAAATACAAATGGATTTCTGCAGTGACTTCCTGTTTGGGAGAGAGGCTTTGGGAGGGGGGGTGGGCACGATATGCAAGAGAGGATGAGTTGAATGCCTGCTTGGCTGTTAAGCTCTGGGTCAGCAGCCAAAAGAGCATCAGAAGCACTTCCTAGGAGATTTCTTTTGAGAGTAGCTTCGTTAGGATCTTGACTACCGGAAGTTTATTAGCCGATGAAAGAAGAGAGAAGCTGCCCTTATCATCAGCGGGGAGGGGGGCCCACCCCACCCCAGCACCTGACTGTCTGGATTTTGCCATGACTGACAGCTGCTGGGGAAAAAGGCCTTGTGGCAAGAGGTGGGGGGCACCAACCTTAATTCGGCTTTTCCAAGCCCTCCTCTCGCACGCTCCATTGCTTCTGAATGTTGAATGTTGATTTTATTTATATGCCGCCCTTTTCCCCCCCGAAGGGGAACTCGGGGCGGCTCACAACTCAACCAGGGAAGGGGGATACAAACAAGAATTTAAAACGACATAAAAAACAATGCATGATTAAAACACAACAGTCATACCAATTCGAGACGGGGGCAACAGCTCTTTAGCCCCAGGCCTGTCGGAACAGCCAGGTTTTAAGGGCTTTGCTTCTCCTCCTCCTCCTCCTTTGGGTTCTACCTCCTTTTTCCGTTGTTGGGCAGATGCCAGCCAGCTGTTCCTGCTCCGGGCAAAGGCTTGGCTTACCTTGCCATGTGGCAGTGAATTCTTTTGGCCTGGTTTGGGTTTTGCCAAAAAGAAAAAGAGAGAGAAAGAATAATCTTTGCCTGCCCCAGAATTGCTGCTGGCAGCCCTCTCCCTCCTTCCCTCCCCTCCCCTTCTAGAAGTGGGAAATTAAATCTCTTCCTTGGGCGCTTTCCAGCTTGGCCCCACATGCTCTGGCATTTGACCATTGGAAGAGCCTTTTCCATCCTGGGCTTCGTCGGCATCTGGCAGAATTGATTTTCTTCTTCTTTCTGTTCTCCTGGCGTGACCCATTTCGTCCCTCCGATGCGCTTCGAATCCAACTGCTCTTTTTCTACGGATCTGGAAAGCTTTTTCTCTCCTCCCTGCACTGGTGTGCAGTATTGCTTGGACGCAGTGCTTTTTGTGACACTTTTCAAAACAACTTCTGTTTTGTTTGTTTGTTTATTGGATTTATATGCCGCCCTTCTCCCAAAGCACTCAGGGCGGCGCACAACATTAAAAAACAAAACAAACACATATTACAAAAGTTTAAAAAAAATTAGAATATCCAAAAAACAAACCCAATTCAGATTCACAATAACATTTTAAAAAATTCGATTAAAATTAACAATAATCAATCATTTATTTATTTTGTTCAGGCCAGGCCGGCTTGCTGGAAAAGCCAACTTTTTAGGGTGCGTCGGAAGGACCGGAGGTCAGGGATTATACGAAGGTCTGGGGGGGGGGGCAGCTCATTTCAGAGGGAAGGCATTTAGGCTAAGGGATGCCTAGAAGGGGGGGACATGGCAATAGCAATAGCAGTTAGACTTATATACCGCTTCATAGGGCTTTCAGCCCCCTCTAAGCGGTTTACAGAGTCAGCATATCGCCCCCAACAACAATCTGGGTCCTCATTTTACCCACCTCGGAAGGATGGAAGGCTGAGTCAACCCTGAGCCGGTGAGATTTGAACAGCCGAACTGCAGAAAGAACATTCTTTCTTTCTTTCTTTCTTTCTTTCTTTCTTTCTTTCTTTCTTTCTTTCTTTCCGTCCGTCCGTCCGTCCGTCCGTCCGTCCGTCCGTCCGTCCGTCCATCCATCCATCCATCCATCCATCCATCCATCCATCCATCCATCTATCTATCTATCTATCTATCTATCTATCTATATCTATCTCATCTTATATCTATTTCTTTCTGTTTATCTAACATCTATAGCAATAGCAATAGCAGTTAGACTTATATACCGCTTCATGGGGCTTTCAGCCCTCTCTAAGCGGTTTACAGAGTCAGCATATCGCCCCCAACAACAATCCGGGTCCTCATTTCACCCACCTCGGAAGGATGGAAGGCTGAGTCAACCCTGAGCCGGTGAGATTTGAACCGCTGACCTGCAGAACTGCAGTCAGCTGAAAGTAGCCTGCAGTGCTGCATTTAACCCCTGCGCCACCTCGGCTCTAGCCTGGGAGCAGGGTTTGCGCACTATCCCGGCTCCCCCAGGGTTGGATTAAGCTGGTTCAATTCTATGCAGCCGCCCTTCGATTTTGCAGGTAAACAAAATATTCTCTGGAGCCCTGGATGGCGTTGCTACCAACTCAGGGCCCAAATAACAGCCGGGTGCCAGGTTGCCACCAAGAGAAGTTTCCCAAGGCTTGGGCAGCATCTTGGGAAGTTGTTCTGTGTGCGCATCTTTTATTCATGCCGCCTGTGGAGATTCTCAGCCCTCCAGGTCTGGTTGCACCGAAGGGGCTCTTTCAAGAGGCCCCTGGACTTTCTGGCCAGCAGTTTCCAGGAAGTCCGGTTTTGCCTCTTGAAAAAGCCCCTTTGGGATGTTTATTCAGTGCCAACAACGTCTTTTATGCAGTGGTGGAGATTCTCTGACAGGCTATGAGAGAAGGGAAAAATGCCTCATGCAGGGAAAAGGAAATAGATCCCCCCTCCTCCTTTTTCACAATGGCATCCGTTATGAAACTACACGGGTATCCATCCCTATCCATCCATCTATCCATCCATCCATCCTCTATATCTGTCTGTCTATCTATTATCTAACTTATTATCTCTCTATCTATTTATCTATTTATTCATCTAACGATTTATCTATCTAATCATCTATCATCCATCATCTCTGTCTGTCTGTCTGTATCATCTATCTACCTACCTACCTATCATCTAACTTATCCATCCATCCATCCATCTAATCATATCTATCCATCCATCATCTATCATCTATCTGTCTCTGTCTATTACCTAACTTATTATCTATCTATCTATTTATCTATTTATTCATCTATTTATCTAATCATCTATCTATTCATTTATCTATCTTCATCTATCTAATCATCATCCATCATCTCTGTCTGTCTCTATCATCTATCTACCTACCTACCTACCTACCTACCTACCTACCTACCTACCTACCTACCTACCTACCTATCATCTAACCTATTATCTATCTCTATCTATCTATCTATCTATCTATCTATCTATCTATCTATCTATCTATCTATCTATCTATCTATCTATCTATCTATCATCCATCTATATCATCTATCAATGTATCATTTGTATTATCTAACTTATTATCTATCTATATCATCCATCTATCAATATATCATCTGTCTATTATCTGTCTATTTGTCTGTGTCTGTCTATCATCTTTCTATTATCCATCTATACCATTTGCCTTTCAATATATAATTTGTATTATCTAACATATTAGCTAGCTATTATCTATCTATATCTATCATCCATCTATCAATATATCATCTATTATCTACCTGTCTATCCATCCATCCATCCATCCATCATCTATCTGTCTGTCTGTCTATTACCTAACTTATTATCTATCTCTCTATTTATCTATTTATTCATCTATTTATCTATCTAATCATCTATCATCTACCTATTCATTTATCTTCATCTATCTATCTAATCATCTATCATCCGTCATCTCTGTCTGTCTCTATCACCTATCTACCTACCTATCATCTAACCTATTATCTCTCTATCTATCTATCTATCTATCTATCTATCTATCTATCTATCTATCATCCTATATCATCTATCAATGTATCATTTGTATTATCTAACTTATTATCTATCTATATCATCCATCTATCAATATATCATCTGTCTATTATCTCTGTCTATTCGTCTGTGTCTGTCTATCATCTTTCTATTATCCATCTATACCATCTGTCTTTCAATATATCATTTGTATTATCTAACATATTAGCTAGCTATTATCTATCTATATCTATCATCCATCTATCAATATATCCTCTATTGTCTACCTGTCTATCCATCCATCCATCCATCCATCCATCCATCATCTTGTCCCCTCCCTCCCTCTTTCTCTCTCAAGTGGTCTATGGGAGGAATTCCCAGCAGCATCTCTTGTCGTTACCACTGAAGTTCAAACTCCTTGAACTGGTGTTAAAAAAAAAAGGGTTCCAACTGATGCTGGATTCATTTTTTTGCCCTCAATGAACTCAATCTGGAGAGTAAACAGCCCTGCTAGATGTGAGACTGATTTACCTGAACTCCTGGGATTTGATGAAGGGGCCGAATCAGTCCCTCCTTGCTGGACAAGCAGGAACAGCTGCAAGGGGAGACGCCAGGAGTGCTCTTCATCTCTCGGGCCCCAAAGGGGGGAACAGCTGGCTCTGAAGCGCTCTGTCCTGGGACGACCTCTGCTGCTTCTGTGGAAGAACGGGAGAGCCAAGCAGGGGCCGGGTTGGAGGGCACCGAAGACCATCGTCCTGCTCTACGAAGGGCCGGCCGACACGCTGGTTTTGTGCCAGTTCATGTGGAGGACGCAGGGATCTGGAACCCACCACTGGTCCAACATCCCTCCTCCCCCCCCCCCCCAAGCAGGAGGAAGCCCCTCCAACTCCCATTTCAGGCCTAATCAGTGACTTGAAAGGGGCCTTTTCTATCAGTGGGGAGGGAGAAGAGGGAGGGCATCACATAAACATCTGGATGGGTTCTGCACAGAGGCGACTTCCAGATGTTTTGGGGGGGCAGTTGGGGGGGAGCAGTTGGAATTACTATTCCAGGCCTATAGAAGCGGAGACAGAAGGAAAGCTGGCTTGCACCAGACACGTGATTGACCCTCAGAGACACGTCTGAATGGGCACTGATACCCCTCCTGCAGGGAGGAGGTGGGCTACCCTCCCTTCTTCGGGGCCAGGGAGGGGCATCGGGCTCCCCTTAAGGGGCGGGGCGGGTGGGAAACGATGGGCGGGGCAAGAAAGGCCCGGGTTCCGCCCACCACCCTCCCTCCCTCCCCAAAGGCGTCCGCTGAATGCCGAAGTCGGGGCGTCCGTTCCCTAGCCACGATGACGTCAGAATGACGCAACGCCCTCCCCCCGCCGCCGCTCTTTGGCTCGTGCGCAGGCGCGTCTCCAAGCGAGGTTGCTTAGCAACGCCGCTCTCGACGCGCTTCGGCGTGTGGCGAAAGTGCTTTTTTTGGGGGGGGGGTTCCTTTCGTGCTTAATCTCCGACGGTTCGTCCCCCACACACATGAAACCCGCGGGGAGAGGAGGAGGGCGGGCCAATCAACTCCGTGAAAACTATCCCCTCCCTCGGTCCGCCAAGGCCTCCGTGAAAGGAAAGGGGGGGTGAGGCGGGCGTTGCTATGGCAGCCTCTCCGATGGGGCCTGCCGGGAAGGCAAAATGAAACGGGGGGAAGAGGAGTGGGCGGGGCGAAGAAGGGGGGAATGAATCAGAGGCGACGCCCCGCCCACTCTCTCTCCCCCGCGCGAGCGCCCCGCCCCTTCCTCCTCCCCAGCGTTGGAGTTCCCCCGCCCGGCCGCGGGGCGCGCTCTGATTCGCTGCTGCTGCTGCGGCGCCGCCGCGTCGGGGGGAGGAGGAGGAGGGCGGGAGGAGGAGAGGAGGAGGAGGGAGGGGGCGGCTCTGCGGCTCCCCCCCCCCCCCGCCCCGTCCGCCTCGCCTCGCCCGGCCCGGCCTGCCTCGCCTCGCTGCGCCGCGCCTCCTCCGAAGATGGCGGCCCGCACGAGCCCCTCATGCTAGGCGCGCGCCGCAGCCCCAGCCCGCCTCCAGGGCCCGCGGAGAGCTGCTTCCCCCGCCGCCGCCGCCGCCTCAGCCGCCGCCTCGCTCCCCTCAGCCGCCTCAGCAGCAGCAGCAGCAGCAGCGGAGCGCCGCGCAAGGTAGGCGAGGAGGAGGAGGAGGAGGAGGAGGGCGCTGGCCGGGGCCTGGCGGCGGCCGCTGACAGGAGTCGGGTAGGCCGCTGGGACGCGCGCGCTGCCCTTTCCCTCCCGGCCGGGCTCTCCCGAGGCCTGTCGGGCGGCGAGGCCCGAGCGCGGCGCCCCGACACATGCGCACTAGAGGCCGTCGCCGCCGCCGCCGGTCTGCCTGGAGACAAAGGGGGGCTCGTGGGGGGGGGGAAGGAGAAGGGAGTCCGGCCCACGTGCGGGGTTGCTGCTGACTCACGGCGGGACGGAGGGAAGGCCTGGCCCGGCGCGAGTTTCCCCGGGCGGGGCCCTCCCTGCCAGGCCGCGCGCCGCTCTGCACCTGCTCAGAGGGCCCGAGGACGCGCGGGAGAAAGAGGGGTGTGTGGAGGGGGAGCTACTTCATTCCCAGGATCGCAGGGACCCCGATTAGGACCCACACCCGGCTCGTTTCCTCCAGCTGGAGGGGCTCAAAGAGGGGAAGGGGGGGAGAGAGAGCCAGGTGGCCCGAAAGATGCGGCTGCTTCGGTCACGGTTGTCCCGTCCCGTCCCGTTCCCCCATGCTTCTGCGGGTTTCTTGGGCTTCCTTGGGTAGGGGGGTGCCGGTCAATGGAGGAGGAAGAAAAAGGGGGGAGTCTTTCCCTGGGTTTGGTTGGGGGAGCTGGGGGGGGGTTCTCTTTCTGCCAGGTGCTTTGCTCCCAAATAAAACGTAACACCCCCCCCTTACAAACTGCAGAACAAAATGCTTTTGGTGGAGACCAAGGGGTGGCTAGTGGGGGGACTTGTGGGGTAGATCAGTACCCCCCCCTTCCCCGGGCACGGGTAGAGGGGAGTGAAGCTCCCCAAAAGGCCCATCTCTGCCCTGCCCCTTCCCAAAGCTTAAAATGGGCTCCTGGGGAGGGTTTTATGGAGGAGGTGGCGCCGGTTGAATTGCCCTCCCTCTGCATTGGCAAGAGGTGCTTTCTCAGCACTGCGGTGATGGGCCCCGGGGATAGGATGCCCTCCAGGGTGGCTGTGGCAAGGGAAGAGCTGGGGAGCCCCGCCGAGAAAGCCGCTCCCCCCCCCAGTACGGTTAGGTGAGCTTTGAAATAACTTTATTGCTTCGAATGCTAATTGGCATACTTTAAAATGAAATTTCGTTGCGTGGAGCTCTCAGAAGGTCGCCACCTCCAATAGACGCTACATAAACATGACAAAATGAATACAAAATGACGCCTAGACCCACATCTATTCTATGACACAGAGAAGCAACACGGTCTAGTCCAGATGTATACGTGGGAAACGAATCTTGCCAGGTGTTTTTTAATGTAAAAGAGTTGTTGTGGCGCAAGGATTTAAAGCAGGCAAACTTTCCAGTCGAGCCTCCCATCTCTCCGTTAAGGTGGAGCTTCCCTGAAGCTTTTTCTCAGCCTGGTGGTGCCCCAGAGGGGAGGCGTCTCCCTTCGCTGATAAGGAGGAAGTTTACAGCTGGTTGTTGCCATAACTCGGCTTTAGCCATCTGTAAACCAGTTTTTGCACACAGGCCAGGGACATTTTGAGGTGCTGGAGGGCATCCCTTGCCATCATTAGACTACAGATTTTCCCCCATCCAGTATGACCCAATAGAAAGCCCCTTGGAATTGTGAGAATTGTAGTTATCCACATCTGGAAGGCTAGGAGATCAGCACCCTTGGATTAGGGGTGCCTGCATTTCAGATTTTTTCCCCTAGGCACTGCCAAGACAGACACAGATTTTTTCTTTCAATTGCTTGTCATTCAGCCTTGATTAATAATTTGAGTGTTGTCGGTAGGATTATTCTGCAGTCAAGTTTCCTTTCGTCTACCCGGCTTTACACCCCCCCCCCCAAAAAAAAAGCAATATTTGAAGTTCCTTGGGAGTTGCAGAATCAGCTTTTGGCCAGACACAATCCTAGCATCTCAGGTTGAACATTTCTCTGGAACAAATAGATAAATCATACGGTCTTCTTGCGGATTGCTTTAATAAACCGTCAGGAGGAATATTGGGGAAAGGGCCGTTCCTGTTGGATGTAAAATTAAGTGCAATCTTAAAGGAAGATCATTAGAGGTGGGTGGGCTAATTTTCCATACACTCAGTATCAGACATAAAATTTTTGGGAAGTGCGCCACTGGGTTTGTCTCGACAAAAAAAAAAAAGCAGAGGGCAGATTTTCAGGTGGCCACGTGGTCGTTATCATGAGGCTTGGGTGACTCTGAAACTGCTGAAAATGTCACTTGGCAGCCAGGGTGGGAAGCGTAACCTTTCCTTCCTCTGACTTGACTTGGTGGGTTGCTGCGTAAGTCACAGGTGATTTGGTTGCAGGGCATTTCCAGGAAACTTTGGGAAGTTAAAAACAAGTTAGGCTGCTCTTAAGAGGCCTGATGAGGAAGTCGCATTCTGATTGATACGGGGCCAGGTTTTATTTCCTCTGGGTGGAAGAGCCCTCAAGCACCAGAGATTGCGGCAGTCAGTTGCTAATGAAGGCCAGATTTTCTCCTTGGGCTCCTGCGTCCTTCACTTTGGACACAGCCGATGGCCATAGCTGCGTTACCTCTGGGGAGATGGTTACTTGATGCGGAATCCAGAGAACGTTGCAAGGGGATTATCACGGCACGCGGCTCCTAACCCAGAAGATTCAGGTGGAGCGAGGACCCAGAACTGCACAGAAAAAGCCCCTTCCAATCTGCGCACTTTTGGACAAGGCCACGCCTAGCCTCGTGCCTAGGAACCAAAGCGCCATTCTTCTGACATGTTTACAAGTCAGGCCCAGATCTGCAGGCCTGCCACTGGCTTGTATATTGTTTTATTAAATTTCAAAGCGGACGCGAGCCGTCTTTCTGAGCGAGAAACAATCTGCCTTTATGCCAGAAGACGCGTCACCTGAAGAGGCACTTCCATCCCCGTGGGGGAAAGAAAAATATGGTGGGCTGCAACTTTAAATCCAGACAGTCACATGAATAACCAGTATTGGAATAGTCTTTTGCCAGGATATGTAAAGTAAAGTTGAGAAGCAAAAGCCACAATTAAAAAAAAACAGCTTTGGCCTCAGCTGCCTTCCAAAATATTCAAGTTCTGCTGATAATAGTAGTTCATTTTAAGTCCCTTAGCCTCCATGGTGAACTCTCGCCTACTCTCTGAGTTTCTGCCCAAAGGGACATCCAGGTGGTTGGTGACTCTGTAAGGCTGAGGGCAGAGTTTGTAAAAATGTTACCTGTTAGAAGTTCTCCCTTCCGCGTTTAGGTGTGAAGTATTCCTGTGCGCTGTTTGCTGTGTATATTATGAGCAAAACATTCAACTGTTGTCTTCAACACTCTTTTCACATTGGCAAGAAAAAAGTAAGAAGAATGCTTAATAACTGTGGATGTTATTTCCAACTATATCTAATAGGTTTTTGGGGTTTTTTCGTCATGTTCTGGACCCATCTTATTAGCATAATTGTGATCATCTATCAAAAGCAGGCATTGTTTGGGGCTTTATCCAGCTTGGTAAACAAAGAATTAGGTTGTCTGTCTGTGTCTCGTGTCTACATGAAGTTAGGGATGGCTTCAAAGGTGGTATTTGAAACTGGTTTAGTTGAATCTCTGAATCAGTCTCTGGAATCCAGAAAATTAATCAAATCTCCCAAATTGTTCTCTTTCGGTCTGTTAACAGCAGCGATGCTTTCAATTGATCGATTTATCAAACTTATATGGCCGTCTTGTCTCGCAAAAAATGCCGAGTGGCATACAGCGCTGCAGTAAAAAATAGCAAATATATAAAAATCATGAAAAGCGTCCAATAAAAATGTTGAAAAACATTAAAATAAATAAATAAATGCCTGGCATGTGATTCAGAAATGGGGGGGGGGGGGAAGACATATCTCTGGAGCTGTTTCTGATAGGCAAACCACGTCAACTTTTCTTTGCCTGGCTGCCATTATTTCACCCGACAGCTTCTTCATCTTTTGTCCTCCTGCAACGTTTTTAAAACACCTGACAGGCGACAGAAACCGCTGAGAAAGAGGCTTTGCCAACCCATCAGGCTTCCTGTATAAGGTTTGTCTGGGCAAACCGTTGGAGCCTCCGTCGCGGGGAAGGGAAAGAAATGGCGAGTAAAAAATGAGGATCTGCTGGGTCCTTTTTAGGATCTCTGTTCTCCAACACCTGTTGGTCCTCTTCCCGATGGGTTGGGACTGCGGTTCCCAGCATCCTCCTCCGAATTCCATCCGCCGGCCAGTGTCGACTGGCGACTACCCGGAGGAGAGCCTTCTCTGTGGCTGCTCCGACCCTCTGGAACGAGCTCCCCGTGGAGATTCGCACCCTCACCACCCTCCAGGCCTTCCGCAAATCCCTTAAAACCTGGCTGTTCCGACAGGCCTGGGGCTAAAGAGCTGTTGCCCCCCCCCGCCTCGAGTGGTATGACTGCTGTGTGTTTTTTAAATTATGTATTATTATGTTCCGTCTTTTTTATTCTTGTCTGTAGCCCCCTCCCCTGATTTGAATTGTGAGCCGTCCTGAGTCCCCTTGGGGAAAAGGGCGGCATATAAATGTAATAAAATCAAATCCTCAGCCACAGTGGCCAAAGGCATCCCTGAAGGAAGCTCTTGGGGAAATCCGGGGTTACTCGGCTCACCTTCGGCAGAAGAAGGAACTGCTTTTGCGCCATGGGGGCGAGAGTGGGTCACTCCACGCCCAGAGGGCCGTGGCTGTGGGATCCAGTGCCTCGCCCAGCGCCTTGTGCGTGGCCGCGAGGGGAATGGGAATCCGATCTGGATTGCTTTCTGCAAGCAGCCGCTGGATCAAAGGGTGGCTGGCGGGTTTTCCTAAGGGGGGGGCTTCCCTCCCTCCCTCCTTGCAAAAGGAGTTGGGAATTTTTTTGGGCAGCCCTCCCAACCGAATCTGGCAGCCCCTTTGCCCAGTGCCATTTATTGTTCTGCTTTTGGCACCCCCGTTTCCACCACCACCCCCCACGCCAGTTGACCACCAAAGCTGAAACCTTGGGCTGTGTCAAGAGCGGGAGGCCCACGGAAGGGTTTGCGGAGAAGCAGGCCAGGGAAGAGGAGCAGCTTCTGCTGGGAGGGGCGGGGGGGTGGGTGGTCAGGTTGGGAAAGAGAGGGAGGGGCCATTATTATTTTTCTTCCTTTCTTGGGTGTGTGCCACCAATGCCCCTGGCAGCTCTGGCACGGGAAGAAACTTCTTTCTCTGTGCCGAAAAACCAGGAGGGCCTAGAAACACCTTTTCGAACTTGGCAGGTGTTCTGGGAGGGGCCTTTTCACAAAGTGTGTGAGTCGGAGAAAGCCTTCCCAGGGTGCCCCCCCCCCACTCAGCTCTTCTCCGTGGGTTTTTTTCCTAAGTGGGACCCTGTCGGGGAGCGCCAAGCCCTGAGCCTGGAATGGATGCAGCACCATAGGCCAGATGCCCTGTGTGTAAAAGTCACGAGAAGTTGTGGGTCTTGGGAGGGGCTGGGTTTGCAAATGTCCCTTCTTCCTCTCTCTTCTCCCCCCCCCCCCCCAAACTTTCTGCCATTGCTTGGAAAACAATTCATTGCGTCCTTTTTCTAAGCCAGATTCCTCTTGCGATTTTCCTGCATTCGGACAATTAAAAAGAGGAATTAATATGCAGACGCAGACACCAAATGCGGCAGTTTCTCTACACCGTGGGGAACAAATGCGGCTAGTGACAGGAAATGCTGGTTTGGTGAACTTGTTTTCTAACATGCAAGAGTGAAGCTGCTTAATTTCTTCTCTCCCTCTCCCTCCCTCCCTCTCACTCACACTCACACACACACACACACACAATTTCCTGTTCAGAGTCTGTTTGGATGAGGTCGATGTGTTTTTCCATGTAGCCATTCTGTGAATGTTCTTCTGTTCAGCTAGCATAAATCTGACCGTTTGGGTACAGTATGTTCCTTACTACTACTAAACTTTTCTTTTTATTTAAAAAAATAGATAGCCTCCAACTTTAATTCGGCCAAAAAAAAAAAAAATGTCGACCCGCTATTTATGGCCCAAAATCCCCCGCCCCGCTTCCCCCCCCTCCTTCTTTGAAACGCCCTTGCTGTTTGACCAGAGGAATTGTGCAAAGCACAGAGTAGAACAATTTGTATTCAGTCATGTGGAATCACATGGGCTTGGGTGCAGGCCTGGGCGAAAGAACCCTTGAGGATTCGTTTTCAGATTATTATTATTTTTTAAAAAATTTTTGCACGTGAGGCTTGGATGAATGGGGCAGTAGAAAACATGCACAGTGGGCGCATCCCCCAATCACAGCTATGTATCAGGTATGCTTGAATAAAAATATAATTCTTGGTTAAAAAAAAATAGATTTCAGCTTTCAGTATTAGGAGAGTCTTATAAAATAACCAAGTTTTGGATTTTTGAGGGGGAGAGGAGCATCTGTGAGGTCCAAATGTGTTTACTAATTTCTGCAAACATTTATCCATCCATACACATAACAGGTCTCAGGGCTCGATAGACCCAGTTAGTTTAATCCCAGTTTGTTAAAGAGCCATAATGGCAATAGCAGTAATAGCAGTAGACTTATATACCGCTTCATAGGGCTTTCAGCCCTCTCTAAGCGGTTTACAGAGAGTCAGCATATTGCCCCCAACAATCTGGGTCCTCATTTTACCCACCTCGGAAGGATGGAAGGCTGAGTCAACCCTGAGCCGGTGAGATTTGAACCGCTGAACTGCTGATCTAGCAGTAGCCTGCAGTGCTGCATTTAACCACTGCGCCACCTTGGCTAGCTTGTCTTGCTTATAGCTCAGAAGATCTGCAAAGGAATGTCAAGATTTCCCTTTGGGGCCATGGTTTTGTGACTCTTGAGTAGATGAAAACCACACCCCACATTCCTCTGTCACTTCTGCCCCAGAAAAAAGATGTGGTATGTCTTTCAAGGACAATATTTGCAAAACTCAACTACTAAATATAAAATATATGTGGGGCAGATGGTTTGAAAGGAGGACCAATTGAGTGCAGAATCATAATTGGTCCTTTCTGAACGAAGGGGTGGGTGGGGGTGGGAGAGATAGTTTAAACCAGCATTTCTCAACCCTGGCAACTTTAAGGTGTGTGGACTTCAACTTCCAAAAGTTGAATCCTGGGAATCCACACACCTTAAAAGTTGCCAAGGATGAAAAACACTGGGTTGTTAAAATGTTCTTTGAAATCTGGGGGACAATTTGACCAACAGGCACTGCTAACAATGTCCGAAAGTCAGTTCTTCTGCAAATAAATTCATAATGGGGGGGGGGGGCAGTTTTAAAAATGAAGTGAAAAAGTTTTGTCTACAAGGTGGGAAGAGCGATCCTTCTGAGCTTGTTAGCCATGATGAAGCAGCTAAAACCAGGTTCCCCTTTTAGAAAATAGGATTCCGGAAATGGTGAGCCACCATAGGGACTCACTTCCCCAATCCGGCTGTTTTCAAAAGATGGGAACAAGAGCCCTCGTGATTTATTTTATTTTTTAAAAAAAGCAAGTGTCAATTCATTTAAGATTTTTAAAGCAGAAAACCTATCTCCGGTTTTAAAGATTTTTAACATGTTTTTTTTGTCTTAAAGGAAGAACTTTAATCTTTGGCTTTATCTGAAGTGGGAGCCCTCCAGCCAAGTTTTAAAAGTTTGGAAGGCTGGAAACAGGCACGGTGGAAGGGACTGTTTACTGTTCCTTCCTAGCAAGATTGGGTTCCTGGCCTTGGGGGGAAAAGCTGATTTATGCAGACACCAAAGGGGATTTTGAGGTGGGATTTCCCAGTGGGACGTAGATGGGGAAGATGGAACAGCAAAGTTGCAGGCCTTTTCCATTGGCTGGATTTTAGATTTTCAGGGTCATATAAAGTGGTCATGCGCTGGAAGACAGGGTGGAAGGACTCATCTAACTAGCATCTTCCAAACTCTTTGAGTTGCATCTTGGCCTCCTCCAGTGGTTTGATTCCTCCCCGTTTTCCCGCACCTCTGGATACAGGATGCTCACTGAAATTCATACGTCTAAGTGGGAATTCTACATGCTTGGAGAAAACACATGGAAAAATACATCCTTGCCCACAAGTCAAAACTTGTGCAGTGTGTCTCCTGCAGCAGATGAAGCAAGGTCTCAGTAACCTTGGCAGCTGCACAAGGCAGCCGTTGCGTAAGAACAAGTTGTGTTTAGTGTATACTGGAGGAACTGCCCAGGAACAGATAACGTTTCTTCCTTTTTTACCCTGCCTTGTTTTATCTACGGCATGAAACTTGCACGTTGTAAATGTCACCGTGGAGAGAAACGCCGTCGAACGGTGGACGCACTTCTGTGGTTCTCTCCAAGGGCAGCAGGACCTAAATATAAAAACAAACAAAAATGAACCATAGCAAACGAAATAGGTGGCAAAAATTCCCCAGGATATAGTGTTGTGTCAGGTGATCGATTGCCTGTTTCCTGGAAGGAAGACCACTCCATTTTCAAACACTAAGAGACCAGAACTTCAGGAGAAACTTCCTGACTGTGGGAACAATGGATCAGTGGAACAACTTGCCTCCAGAAGTTGTGAATGCTCCAACACTGGAAATTTTTAAGAAGATGTTGGATAACCACTTGTCTGAAATGGTGTAGGGTTCCCTGCCTGAGCAGGGGGTTGGACTAGAAGACCTCCAAGGTCCCTGCTTGCAGAAACAGTTGTATGAATTACTGCAAGGCCCATCTAGAGATTCTTCAGGATAGGAGTTGATGCAGAAAGATCCTCGGATTTCTCTTCCCCTTTCGCAGAAGAATTTCTCCCTCATCGGCACCTAGGCCAGAAATCCCATCCCAAAGGCGTTTTTCCAACCTCCGTTCCAGCATTTTTCAGTGCTCAAAAATATTTTTTTTCCCCCTTTCCCATTATTTTTATGGGCCTGTAAAATGTCATTAGCAGGCTTTCCAAGAGCTCCGTGAAAAACAAATGTTTGGATTTCATCTGATAAGGAAAGGTCTGCATTTTGGGGAGGAAGCGATAAGCGAACGAGAGGCGGAGGCTGAAGGATCTCGGCCACATTTTGGGGGGCATTGTTATGGGCCACCATCCAGCAAGCCTTAAATTTATAGCAATAATGCTATTTTGCAAGAGGGGGGGACAAAAACAAACCTTTGGCTCTCCAATGAGACATTTCTGTCCTAGGGCTGGATAGATAGATTTGCCTTAAAAAAAGTTCATGCTGCCTTCTGGGAATTGCATCGGCGATGCCAGTTCACCTCTTCCTCTCCCAAGAGGTGGTGCCCATTCCCAGAGCTCAACTTTCTCCTGGCTGGGATAGGCATGGGGTGCCCAACATCTGTCCTTGCTGGGAACCCACTTTCCAGGTCTCTTCTCTCTTCCCCACACCCCCCAAACTGTTTTTGGCTTTCCGAGGTTCACAATGTTCTGCAACGCTGCGGTCATAAACAAGTGTCGCAATTGTGGCATTTCCTGCAGGGTGGAAGCTTGGGTTGGCAGCCGCCCCCTGGCTTTGCAAACTCCAGCCCTCGCGACCGCCTGCTCCTGGGCTCTCGTTTTTTTGGGAGCTTACCGTCGTAATAGGGGCCGTTTTTTTGTTCTGCTGGATATTCCGTTTTCCTGCGATTGTTTCACTGTTTACGTTAGTGGCAGATTACTTTCCTCTTAATGGCCAGGTCGTGATGATGAGCACACCAGGCTCCTAACTTTGGTGGGCCAGGAATCTCCTTCAGAATTTGAAATGTGCCTTTAGGTGGGCGATGGGGGGTGGGGGGGGGAGTTGGAGAAATGTTCCCTTGGTTAAGAGTTGTGCTGAGGTCTGTGGGAAGAGGAGGACACCACTCCCTTGTGCTGCTTTTGTTTCTGCCAGTGGGGCAAACACGACTCCTCCGGATGGCCTCTGGGGTGGGGGGGGGTCCTACATCCGAAAACATTTAATTATCATCTATTACCAATGGCCCAAAGTTGCAAAATCGTGACATTTGGGGGGGGGCTCCGATTTGGGAGTGTTGCAAGACTTTTGAGGGTTTTAATTTTTTTCAATTACGACGACTATTTTGGTGGTTACCCCAGTGGTCAAAAAGATCTGAGGCTGGGAATTCTCGCCCATAATTTATGGTTATATGCACGGATGGGAATTGATGCTCTTTCTCTGAAGTAGCCGGGAGCAGGGAATGGCCCCCCGCCTTTCGTTTTGTTCTAGCAGATTGTGGGTTTTGCTTCATTCAAGGCAGACGGCGGCTTGGAATTAAAGTCAGGTCAGCTTCTAAACAAACCAGCTTCAGGGCCTTGTGTGGCTTGGTCTTTATTTCCCCGGGGTGTGTGTGTCTGTGTGTGTCTGTGTGTGTGTCTTGCGTAGCACTTCACCAACAGGCCAGGGATCTGCTGTATCGAAATGAAGGGTGTCGTTTGTGCCCATGGCTGCGCCAGCCAGAAAAAGGGGCCCCTTAGAGTAGCACTTTGCCTTGGAGCCTCCTCCTCGTGGGCGAAACGCTTGGCCCAGGCTGGGCACGATTGTTGGGCAGAAGTCACAGCAGGCTGAATGGCATCGTGCAACCAGACATGCAAGAATTTTTAAACTGGTGAAAAGTCAAGAAGAGTCATTGGTCGTAGCATTTTGACAGATGCACATTTGACCCAGCTGATCCCCAGATTTCAAATCATCTAAATTACGTAGGGGTTGGGGTTGGACTAGATGACTTACAAGGTCCCTTCCTCCTCTGTTAGGCTAATCCAATGTAAATAATTTATTTTAAAGATTTATAGGGCTGCCCGTCTTAAACAACTCTGGACTGCCACAATCACAGTGAGACCAGTTACTACAGGAAGTCCTCGACTTAACGATCGCAATTGTTTGCTGTTAAGTGAGGCATTTGTTCAGTGGATTTTCCCCACATTTTACCACCTTTTTTTGAACACAGTTGTTAAGTGAATCGCTGCAGTCGTTAAAAGTTAGGAACATGGTCGTTAAGTGAATCTGGCTTCCCCCGTTGACTTGGCTTGCCGGAAGGTTGCAAAAAAGGGGGATCCCGGGATGATGGTGCGGCAGTCGTAAATGTGATCCGGTTGCCAAGAGTCTGAATCTTGATCGCCTGGCCCGGGGGAATGCTGCTACGGTCGTAAGTGTGGAAAACGGACCTAAGTCACTTTTTCCAGGTGCCATCGTCGTAACTTCAAACGGTCCCTAAGTGAACTGTTGTAAGTCACGGACTGCCAACCCTAAACCAGCAAAACTGCATTCTGGACCAGTGGTGACTTCCGAGGGCTCTTCAAGGGCAGCTCCGTGCGAAGCGCATTGCAGTAATCCAGACGGGACGAGGCTTAAGGCTGTCAGCGAGGCCCTGGCGCTAGGATCGACCCCTCTGTTGCTCTGTCCATGCCTGTGGCACCCTTTGAACCACTCGCCCTCCCAGGCCTCTTTGGGGCAGGGCCAGGCCAAACAACCGGCGGTGTTTTTTCTTTTCTCAACGGTTGCCAAGCTTTTACCTTTTCAGTTGAGTAATTTAAAGTGTTTTGGGTACGGGATGTTCACGGAGAAGTATTCGAAGTGTGTCTACCCACCTTGTGAAGCCCTTGTGTTGATCATTGAGTAGCCCCTTCGGTTTGAAGCCGGAATGTGTTTTCTAGCAACGAGGAGAGGAGAAGGGGCTTGTTAGCATTTCCTCCAGACGCTTCACCGTGATCTCTCTTTACCCCCCTCTTTTGCTGGGCTGCCCGGCGTGCCAGCGGTTTAGCTTGGTCAAAACCTTGCACCATTCCTGCACTTCACCCTCTCGGGGAGATTCCTCAAAACGTAGGAGGTTAAACTGAGACCTGGGGGAAAGGAAGATTAACTTGGCACAACGTGTCCATTGTTCACTTAACTGTTTTCAATTACCCTTCCTTTGTTGACCCCCGAATGGTGGCGGACGCACCACCAACGGGATGCAACTCGGGCCTTCCCCTCCCGCCAGTCCTGCGAGGAATAGGCAGGGAATGTGGAGATGGCCTTGAAGGACAGATGAAAAATCTGCTGCCAAGGCAACAGTCAAGTAAATGTGTCTTGAGCCCGGCTAAAAAAGTGATTTATGAAAACAGAGTCAGACGTCCCCTCCCACGAATGCACATTTTTTATCTTAATAAGGAAAAGGAAGCACATCTTTCAAAATTGTTGTCAGCCAGATAAGGTAGCCCGGACCACGAAGAGCCAAAATTTCTGTGGCTCAGGGAAGACATCTGTTGAGTGAATTTTGCTCCATTTCCCGAATCCTTCTTGCCACATCTGTTAAGTGAATCACTACCGTCGTTAAATTGGTCACACGGTCATTAAATGTACCTGACTTCCCCATCGACTTTGCTTGTCAGAAGGTCGCAAAAGGGGGGGGGAATCATGTGACACCCCACACACACACAGGCTTTGGCAATCGTCATAAATAGGAGTCAGTTGCCAGGCGCCTGAATTTCAATCCTGTGTCCATGAAAAGCGGTCATCAGTCACCGTTATAACTTTGAAAGGTGACTCAGTGAACCCTGGTAAGTCGTAGAGGGCTCTAGATCTAGAACAAGTGTACTAGAAACTTGCAAGTCCGAATGCGCCTCCCTCCCTCTTTTACCATCATGTGAATTGGGTGGCATGCAGCACAGCCCGTGTTGAGATCCTGACGTCATCTCCATTACTTACAGGTTTACTAACCGGCTGGTCACCATGGTGTCCCATCATGGCGTGGCTACCCAACATATTTAGGGTTTATTGGGCCCTTTGAAGGGGTGTTTCTCCCTCCCTCATATTTCCATTACCGCTTGGTTAATTCAGGACTTGTCTTTGCTTATAGAGTAGTGTTTCTCAACCTTGGCGACTTTAAGTCCTGTGTACTTCAACTCTGTGAAAGCTGTGCTGGCTGGGGGATTCTGGGAGTTGAAGTCCCCAGGACTCCAAAGTCGCCAAGGTTGAGAAACACTGGCTTGGAGCCCCCTCCCCTTCGGTCTCTTTAAGTGGCCCGTTGTGGCTGCCCAGGTATCAGCCTCCAGATGCACAAAGACGGGGGATATCATACAGGCCAGATATCAGCTGAAAAAGCAAAGGTTTTCGGAAGGTAATCAGAGACGTGACCCCAGGCCTAGGCAATTCATGCCCAATGGATTTTAGTTTTAGCAGCAAGCCCCCTAGAGCTAACGTCCTTGGCTTGAGGTCCCTCTGGATGAATTGAAGTGGCAGCATCCATCGTCCTGAGCTGAAGTTGCTAGCTGGGAATCCTAGGAGTTACGAAGGGGCCCGGTGGTCTGTCGAAGGCTTGGGAAGGGACCTTCAACCATGGGTCCCGATTCAGCCGAGGCGCCGCCTCTCAAGTCAGAAGCTGCCCAGTTCTTGCTTTACTCTAAATGGGTGTGATTCCTAGAGGAATTCCACCTCATTCCAACCCGTACGGCAGCCTGTTGTGGCTTGTTTGCCGTGCCGCGCCCTCTTTCTCCCCAACTCGCCACCCCTCTCCTCATGTACAGGATGGAAAGGAGTCGCGCCAGAACATTCGAGGTGATGAATGGTGCGTTAGAAGTCCCTCTTCCACAAGAGAACATCCGTCAGGTGGTTGACTATGCCTGAGTCTCTCTCCAAACAGGGCCTAAACCTAGACCGAAAAGGTGGCCCAGGATAACCTCACGCCCTCACGAGCGTTGGCCAGGTGCATAGACTCCTCTCCCCCCCCCCCCGCCATCCCAAAATGGGAGTGTTTAGGACCGGGCAGTAATTAGCAACTGGTCCTCTGGATCCAGTGAGGAGTTCTTCAAAAGGCGTCTACCTTCTTTGAGGCTGGTGACATCACTCCATCATCCCACCGAGACGGATCCCTGCCTCTGTGGACTCATCCAGTCCCCATCCTCAGGTGGCTGCCATGAGCCCAGGCGAGGAAAAGGCTGCAGAGTGTAGGATAGGCCAGACAATTAGCAGCATTTGGTCCAAATCGAGGTGCACCCCATAGGTTACGTCCTCTGGCTATATCGGCCCTTTTCAAAGGTTCTCAACGTCCCATCACAGCAAGCCTGTGGGAAAGTCAGCATCCATGGTGGCTGTTGGGGGGGCAGATGACAATAAGCCTTTGATCGGTTGGAAACTCCGGTGGCAGCGGAGCACGCGAGTAGGCATTGGAGGTCTCGGGGCTGTCTTGGTGGGCATTGCTGTCAGCACCGACGGGCATCCGACTGGCACCGTCACTGAGCTTTCCGGCTGCAGTCCAGATGTCTCTTGGCTTCTCACCGTCCTGAGCTCCCCGGAGGGTCTGGGAGAAACTAGGGCTCCAGAGCACCGAATAGGATCCTCGGGGTACACCTCTCTGTCTTCTGCTCCGCTTCTCCAACCATGTAAACATCTCGCCCTTCAAAAATTGCTCCAGCGATTCTTCGTCAGATTCCAAAAGGAATCTCCAAGGGTGGGCTGTGCTGACGGTTCCCTCCTTCCCAGAGGAGGGGAAAGACACCCCCAAAACCCCAAAGTCTCCCCTTTGGCCAAGTCCACCGTGGCTCCTGTTAAGTTGGTCATAATTTGGACCCAGGTCAGGCTGTGGCTGTCAGATGCCGAGAACCAAAGGCAGAGAAAGGGCTATTCTTGCTGGTTTTGTTGATGGGCCTCCTGGATGCCTTTGGCGAGGAATAGTAGCGGATGTACAGGTGGGATCGGGGAGTTCTGCACATCGGGATGGTGCTATTCACGCCTGGGGGGGGAGAGAGATTGGTCCTTGGGACCCTTCAGCCAGGCTTCCCTGCAGTCGTCCTCTGCTTGGGGATAAGAATCGGCCAGAAACAATGTTGTTTCTGCTCCCCAAAGTTGCCTTAAGTTGCGTTGAGAGAAGAACCCGAATTCATGGTTGCGTGGGAGGGTGGGGAATACCCACAGCTGGAGGAGGGATGGCTGCTGCAAAAATCCAGCTGTTCCAAGAGTTAGGCTGGACACGGCTGAAATTCCAGCCTGCCATTGTGCTGGTTTTTCCAGGAAAGTGGCGGAGGGGGGCAGGAGGGAGCGGGGGGGGGGGAATGCCATTTGATGAAGGAAAGAGCTTGTTACTTCTCTCGAAACTTTGCCTCGGCTTCAGCGGGAAGGCGTTAAATGGGAAATAAGAGGGCAGCTGGCATAGTGGCTATCAGAGGCTTTATGCCCAGGCTCTCCGTCAACAACCAAGGTTGCAGAAGCCGGCAGCAGCTTCCCCCACCCACCACCCACCCCATCCCCAAAGGGCACTTGCCTTTTCCTTTGTCTTCAGTGGCGTCACAGCTTCCCCACCCATTATTATTATTTTTTTTGCCCAGCTCCAATCTGTGCCCATTCCCCCCCACCGCACCACCACCACCTCTGTATTATGGGCTTGGATGTGGTGGGTGACAGGGAGGGGAGGCGTTTGCAGCGGGTCCGTGGGGCCCAGGAGAAGCCCTGGGGATAGCAACCCTTCTGCATGCCAGGAGCATATTTGGGGGTGGGGGGGCCGGGCAGCCTGCAGGCTCCTTGCGGGTGCATTGGCCCCGGGTGGGGGTGGGGTGGGGGCTGACTGTCCATCGGGTCAGCTGCCGGAGGCATTTTGCATGCAGTGGCACGGAGGGAGGGGGAGGCGAGCATGAACCAGCTGGGGAAATGCGAGCCAATGTGTGCCAGGATGAGATAAATATGGAACGAGGTCCTCTATTGGGTCTCTGCCCAGACATCGGGTTGCAAGGAGAACTGCAATTGGCTGCTTCCTCCTAACCATGTGCAGCTTCTGCTAGGAAATGCCCTTCTCTCTCTCTTCCCCCGCCCCCCCCCTCTTTTTTTTGCAAAAAAAAGAAAAAGACTGATAATCATCAGACATTGGCCGGTTTCGGTTTCCTGCCATATTTGTGATGCAGAGGCTTGTCCAGGGGGGTTTGTCCTCTGGGTGGGATCTGGGCACGTGAGGCTCCCTCCTGGCTGAGCTGATTTTTCTTCTCCTTCTCCCCCCTTGCAGGTCGCTGAAAAGTGCCTTCCTTGAAACTGGCATCGCTACAGCTGCTTCGACCCCCGACTTGGGCTTTGCCTCACCTGCACTCCGGAGGGGATCAAGAGAGCGCCCACCACCCACAGCCGCCTTCGAGCCCTTCCGCCTGCCCCCTTCTTTGGAAAGCAGCCCCTTCCCGTCGCTGCTCGGTGCGCCTGGGACATCTCAGCCAGCCGTTCAACCGCCATCCCTTGTCTTTTCCACTCGGTCATCTTTGTACCCCCTTCTTCTTCTTCTTCTTCTTTTTCTTCTTCTTCTTCCCAACTATGTAACAAACTCGAGCCTGTACGGAAAAAAAGCAAGGAAGAAGGAAGGCCAAAACGCAAAACAAACCGAAGGAAATAGAAAACGAAAACAAAAAAAAGAGACATTTCTTCCACCGGTGGTGTTAACGCTTGCAGCTTTTTGTAAATGTTCCAGGCACAGGACGAAAGGATAGAAACTTGCTAAAGGTTTCTTTTCTGCCAAGGAGTAAAACCGCTCCCCTCGGCCTGCACGTTGCATTTTCTTGAACTGGTTTTGCGTGAGAGTAGAGGAAACCCATAATTCGAGAGCACAGAAACCTGTGAGGACGCGGCAACAGAGGAATGCGAGTTGTTTTGAAATAATTTTGGCAGTGGCACAAAAACATTTACCTATATATATATATATATATACATAAATATATATATACATACATATATACATATATATAAAGACATATATAAATATATAACATTTCTATTTTAACTTTGACAATTGCACTTTTAGGAGCTGGCCTCTAATTTGATTTTTTTAGTTAATTCTGACGAGATTTCTATTTTATGATTGGCTAAAAGTTTAACCTTTTCTTTTCGACAAGCATCATTTGACTTCGATGAAACCTAAGTGCTGACGAATTGAAATTTTACCAAAGCAACAAAAGTTATTTCTTCACATTTTTAACTTGAATTTCCTTTTGATAAAGAAATACACCCCCCCCAAACACACATACACACACACACAGACACACTTTCACCCTTTCTTCAAAAGAAATCATTAGTATTCGCACGAAGAACGTCGTGTTCCCCCTTTTCCTCTCCTTTTTAGCCCCTTTTGGGGACATTTTTAAAAAAAAACATGGCGCTCAACGTTTCCTTGGTCCGCGACACGAAATGGCTGACGCTGGAAGTCTGTCGGGAGTTCCAGCGAGGAACCTGCTCTCGTTCCGACACCGAGTGCAAGTTTGCCCACCCTTCCCGGAGCTGCCACGTGGAAAACGGACGCGTCATCGCCTGCTTTGATTCCCTGAAGGTAAGGATGGGCTAAACGCACCTGTTTTGCTGAGGTACTCTGGAAAGTAAAACGTTGTGTGTGTGTGTGTTTTTTTTTAAAATATACGTTTCCTGATGGCTCGTTTCAGTTCTCCCAACTCTGGGTGCTTCAGAGGTGAACAATGCGCGTTGTGTATTTGTGCAAATCAGTTTTTATTCTCCACAAGGACAAGGAAGGAGCAAAGGGCTTGGACAGCAGCCAGTGCAAACATGAAGCTGGAAAAACAGGAGACAGTGAGTTCTAGTCCCATCTTAGCCATGAAAGCCATGTGGGTGACTTTTGAACCAATCACCAGGAGACTGGGAGTTCTAGACCTGCTTTCCCCATGAAAGCCATCTGGGTGACGTTGGGCCGATCACCAGGAGGCTGGGAATTCTAGTCCTGCTTTCCCCATAAAAGCCATGTGGGTGGCGTTGGGCTGATCACCAGGAGACTGGGAGTTCTAGTCCTGCTTTCCCCATAAAAGCCATCTGGGTGGCGTTGGGCCGATCACCAGGAGACTGGGAGTTCTAGACCTGCTTTCCCCCATAAAAGCCATCTGGGTGGCGTTGGGCTGATCACCAGGAGACTGGGAGTTCTAGTCCTGCTTTCCCCATAAAAGCCATCTGGGTGGCGTTGGGCCGATCACCAGGAGACACGGAGTTCTAGGCAGGAAAGCTGGCTGGGTGACTTAGCTCCAGTCAACAGGAGGTGATGGTGAGTTCGAGTCCTGCCTTAGGCATGAAAGCTTGCTCGGGTGACTTTGGGCCAGTCCCTCCCTCTCAGCCCAAGCCACTTCACAGGGTTGTTGTGGGGGAAAATAGGAGGAGGGAAGGTGTGTTGGATATGTAAAAATAATTTAAAAAGGCAGGAAACAAATAAAACGGAAGTTTTTGCATGGACTCTCACAATCGCCAAAAACTGCAGTGGCCAGCATCTGCTAGCGTATATTGTTTTGGCAAAAGGGGCCCTCCTAAATGCCCTTGATTTGTCCAGCCAACTTTTGACTGTTGGGTTAAAAAAAATGCATCTACTTTCAAAATGCAGCCCCTTTATTTTAGCAACAGGCTGCTACCCACCAATCCTGGCGAGAAGGGAAGTAAAATTGAAGTGAGCCCACAGTTCCACCTGGGAAGAAAGGAAGCGGGCTGGAAGTCCGTTCCTCTTCCGCTTCTTCAGGCCCCCCCATCCCCAGAAAGGGGGCTGCAGGGACCTTGGCATATCGGCCATCGCCTTGCAGAAAGGAAAGCTAGAGTAGAATATCCTCCAAGGAGGAGTTTTCGTCCCAGCTCTTCTTTTATGAGTGATGGTTGCCTTTGCTATCGGCCTACATGTTCTATCACCTTGTTACTCGGTACCAAATTTAGCGCAGCTTCTTCTCCTCACGCTTCACCCCAATCCTTCTCCTAAAAATATATATATATACCTGGCAACCGCAGAAAGAAAGAAAAACGGAGCTTTAAGTTGGATAAGCCCAGAAATGGCCCTGCTGACTTTTTAGGCTGTCCTTGGTATATTTCTTGCCATCTTGATCCAAGAATGCAAAGGTGGAGGAGGAATCGTGACACCGATATGTGTGTGAAGTGCCTTCTTGACTCCCCCGGTCCAGAAGGGAGTTCGTTTATTGGAGAAACAGAACGTGGGTAGTAGTCCTCTTTTAGCGACGGACTCATTTAGCAATCCTTCACCGCGCTGATGGAAAAAGAAATAACTTTACCGCCCGTCCTTGGATTTACAGCCATCGCTAGCCCGTAAAGCGAAGGAGAGTTGAACTCCGATTCTAAGACCAGTTGCCGTTTCACAGAACGACGGCTTCTCTTATTTTCGGTTCTCCATTGTTGCGAGGAGCGTCGGAGGTTTGGTGTCTTACTGCCTTATCAGGTTTCGAGATGCAGAGGGTATGTTGACCTGTAGCGGGGGGTCGGCAACTTTAAACACTCAAAAAGCCACAAAGGTCCTAACCCGAAGCCCCCCTCCCTCCCCATTCAATTCTGCAGCTAACTGGAAGTCTGGTTCCCCCACCATAGAGTCTCCTCCTAACATGGCGTCCTTTTTCCTCTGCTGACCGGAAGTCCAGTTCGCCCACCATAGAGTCTTCTCCTAGCACGGCGTCCTTTTTCCCCTGTCAACCGGAAATCCGGTTCGCCCACCATAGAGTCTCCTCCTAGTGCAGCATCCTTTTTCCTCTACCTGTCCTAACCGAAAGTCTTATCAATTGTGGATCCAACTGGTGACAGGGAGCCGCAGCAGAGGGATGAGAGAACCACATGCAGCTCCAGAGCCGCAGGTTGCTGACCCCTGACCTATAGCTTCACCATGGGCCTTTATGGGAGGGGGGGGGAAACTCCCCAATAGATGTGGGCATTAATTGGACTAAGAGATATTTCCTCTCTGGGATGGCGTGACCATTAATTCGTCTTGTCTCCGTGGTGAAGGATTTGGAAAGTCCTTTGCTTTCTCAAGTGGGCATTTCATGGCCGATTCCCCGATTCTTCAGCAATATTGGGTCAAATTGCTGCTGCTTAAAGGTTTCTGAATACCTATTCAGAAAATATTTTCCCCTGTTTTCTTTTGTTCTGCTCTGTCCTTGAAAGCTGTGAGCTTCAGCAGCCACACAAATACCTTGGATTTCAAGAGCAACGTGTTTACATTGCTTTTCAGCGACATTTGTTCAGTAGCTGAATATTTTGCGTGGCAAATCAGTTTGACTCCTGTGTTTGGGATATAGCAATAGCAATAGCAATAGCAGTAGACTTATATACCGCTTCATAGGCCTTTCAGGCCTCTCTAAGCGGTTTACACAGAGTCAGCATATTGCCCCCAACAATCTGGGTCCTCATTTTACCCACCTCAGAAGGATGGAAGGCTGAGTCAACCCTGAGCCGGTGAGATTTGAACCGCTGATGACTGAACTAGAGGGGGGTGTTGTCGCTTTTTGTAATAGACCTGAACATGTTGGGTTTTGGACGTGAAAACAAATTAGCTCAGCTCACGAAGCAGAACTGATCCAGTTCACCTCCAAGAAAACAGCGGGGATTTTCCTTTGTCTCCTGTTAGATTTGGGGTTGCTTTGCCTGCTGGCTCTTTTCACTCGGGGGGAAGAACTGGGTGTATACTTACAACTTGGTGTAGAGCACATCTCTTCCTTCGGTGGACGGGAAAAGGCGTTGCACTTTCTGGCTAATGAGAAAAAGGGAAGACGAATCTGTGTATCAGAGGGGGGAAAAAACTCCTGGCAATTAGGATGTTGTAACCCGCCATCTCCGAGCAGATCGTGTTACATCGAGCCCAGCCATGCAATTAAGATAATTGAACCGACAGTAATCCTTAAAAATGCACAGGAGGAATTGCAGAGAAATGCTGGAGATTTCTGGGGGAGCGAGCTGTGACCATAATTATAAAAAAAAGAAGGCAGCCCTTCCTGCTGAAAGGTTTCTAAATCGTCCGATTCCTGAAATCCATTTTTTTCTTTTGGAGAGGGGAAAAAAAAACCAAACGCAGAGATGCCTTTCTCTAAATTATGGCTGGCTTATTTCAATTGTTCTCGATTGCTGTTCCGTTTTCCCCTCTCTGCCTCGAGCAAGCCTTGGTCGATATTTTCCTTTCTCCCGTCATGCCAGGGGCTCAAGCCCTGTTTCTGCCAGTCCCCTTACCATTTGGGGAACGAGAGGGTAGCTGGGGTATAGGATAGTGTTGTGGCCCAATAGGAGCCGTTGGAGCTGCCACCAGACTCCGACAGCGAGGGGCCCTATGAGTCTGCTCTGGAGGATGTGGAGGACCCTGGACAGGGTTCTGACTCCGAGCAGGGCGCAGAGAGGCTGGTTGGCCACCAGGAGGCACCTGAGCCTTGGACCAGTGGAGAGGAGACAAGGGAGTGTGATCCCGACGTCAGCAGTGAGTTGTTCCTGGATGCCCAGCACCGAAGAGCTAATAGGCGTCAGGAACAGTTGCGCAAGTAAAGGAGGTGATTGCACTCAGCTGGTGGTAATTAGGCTCCTCTCCAGACTATAAAAGGACTGCTTGTGCACATGCCCCTCTTGCAGAAGTCAACTCAGGAACTAATGTCGGAGAACATTATTGTGAGCTTGGCAGGCTGAATTGCTGCCACGGCTTATCTATGCTGGATTGCTGCCCAAGCTTGTCTGTGCCGGTTTGCTGCCAAGGACCTGTCTGTCTGTTAATTAAATGCCGTAACTTATCTCTGGCTCGGAGTATTTTGGTGTGGGACGAGGAGGGTCAGAACAGATAGGTAAGAAGCGGATTCTCACAACAGCCAGAAGGAATGTCCATGTTCAGAGATGGGATGCCAGTGGAATATCTCAAGAGAGAGTCTCGTCCCATGCGCTGCTCTCGGTGCTGACATTAGGATACCTGTTTAGATGGTCCTTTTCCCCTTTTTCTCCTTAGCCAAAAAGTGCAACACCTTTTCCCATCCATAGAAGGAAGAGATGCTCTACACCAGGTTGTAAGCTGCAAGGTTCCTCTTGGGGAACTCGTTACAGGAGAGTCACCCACATTAGAAATCTCAGTGCTCAGGCTTGTCAGAAAAGTCCCAAGATAACCTCCATGAGAATGGAAGCTTGGATCATGCTGTTGAGGCTTCCACCTTGATACCTTTGAACATGGCCTGTATAGATGCTCCTGCCTGTATTTATTCCCATGATCATGGGCTCTTCACTAGGCAGGCACCTCTGCACACTTGAGTTAATCTCTTCCAGAAAGGTAGATATAAACGATCCGATTGGCTAATGTTTCAGGCAGCCTCCTCGGGAGGATCTCCTGCCCAGTGGTGAAATTCAGATTTTTTTTACTACCGGTCCTGTGGGCGTGGCTTGGTGGGCGTGGCTTGGTGGGCGTGGCAGGGGAAGGATACTGCAAAATCCCCATTCCCAACCCACTCTGCTTCCAGCCAGAGGTGGCATTTTCTGGTTCTCCGAACTATTCAAAATTTCTGCTACCAGTTCTCCGAACTACTCAAAATTTCTGCTACCGGTTCTCCGAACTATTCAAAATTTCTGCTACTAGTTCGCCGAACTACTCAAAATTTCTGCTACCGGTTCTCCAAACTACTCAAAATTTCTGCTACCGGTTCTCTGAACTACTCAAAAATCCTGCTACCGGTTCTCCGAACTACTCAAAATTTCTGCTACCGGTTCTCCGAACTACTCAAAGTTTCTGCTACCGGTTCTCCGAACTACTCAAAATTTCTGCTACCGGTTCTCTGAAACTTGCTGGATTTCACCCTTGCTCCTGTCTTTCTGAGAGCGAAGCTTTTCTTCCAATATTCCGTGGCGATCCGTTCTTTCCTGTCCTACGTTCTCTCTTTCTCCTGAAGCTCTTTCTGCTGGAAGGCTTGTTAACGGGGATAACCTGGCAAGCAGAAGAGCAGGAAAAAAAACTGCCATGGCGCTGAGTTTGAAGCCACATTAATATTTCAGGAGCTCTTGATAATTTCATGCAGCATCTTCATGGCCGGCACGTAGGAAGCAAGCGGCCCTCTTTGTGTGTGTGTGTGTGTGTGTGTCCAATCGGTTCCCGTGAAGCTGCCGGCATGGCGGGAGCCAGCTCGCACCGGAGTTGTTGAGAACAGAGCAGGGGGGAACGGTGCCGTTGGCCCTGAAGTTGCTCTCATTTAGCCCAAGTATCTGCAGTGGCTTTAAATTTTGGAGAAGTGAGGTTGTGGTTCCTTGTGAGTTGCCTCCCTGGGAAAATCAGGACATTGCTGAGTGGAGAGGAGATTTTTCACAATTAGGGCCTGCAAGTAGGTGAAGTTCCCTTTATCAGGTTTGAACTTTTTCAAGCATCGGGGAAACCAACATTTGTCCCCTCCTTAGCCAGCAATAAAATATAGGGAATTTACAGGGTAGAAGATGCTGGAGACATTTCTTTCAATCGTTTTATTAACTGGCTGTGATATTTTTATTTTGTTTTATTGTTTTGCAAAATGGGGATTCCCCCCTCTTGCTGAAAAGATCCTTAATCTAAATACCTTTTCCTGCCTTTTGTGGGGCCAGACATGTCCTTGGTTAGCCATTCCCCAAGGCACTTGGAGCTCGCACTCACTGGGGTCTGCTGGAAGCAAGGCCGGCTGAGAAACTTCTGGGAATTCCCCAACTGTCCTTAAATGCACCAGTTTCTCAGGCCCGGAGAAAATGCATTTGAAAGGCTCCACGGGACCACCCGTGGAGAAGGAAGTCCGCTGGTGGATTCCCAACTATCTGGCTTGTTTGTTTTTGAACTTGTGTTGAGTTGCGCTGCAGGCAGAGAGAGACGCTGCAGCCCTCGCGGGGAGCAAGAGATATAGATCAAGGCCGGGCCTGGTTCTTCCTTCAGCCGTTGTTCTCGGCGTCACACCAGAAATGGCAGCCTGCAGGTCACAACCCAGGTTCCCAAAAGATACTCGGCTGAAGCTCATCAGGTTATGTGGCAGCTTGCTTCAGACCTGAATCTGACCATGATCTCACCTTCCATCTGAATTTGCCCTGAACTGCTCTATTTCTGCTGGCAGGGAGGATGTTTCCACTAGCTGTTGTGTGTGCTTCCCCAGCCTTTACCTACATCTGTATCCAACTGCTTCCATAATCCCTTGCTGCAGCCAAGTTCACATGTACGGTTAAGCCAGGGGCGAACGAACTTGGGAACTTTTAAGACTTGTGGACTTCAACTCCCAGAATTCCCCAGCCAGCAACAAAATGGGGATTTCTCGGGCACAAGCCGGACAGGATCGATAGCCAGCAGACCGATCGGGTTGAACCATGGCGAAAGTGCTCCCATTTTCTGTTTTCAGGAAGAAGCTGGAGAGCCCCCCCCTCCCTCTCCCCCCCCATTTCTCCAGGGTGGCCTAAATGGCTTTATTACACATTGCAAGAGGGTCGGATTAGACCAGGGGTCTCCAACCTGGGCAACTTGAAGACCTTGATGGACTTCAACTCCCAGAATTCGCCAGGCCAGCATGGTTGGCTGGGGAATTCTGGGAGTTGAAGTCCACAAGTCTTAAAAGTGCCCACGTTTGGACACCCCTGGGTTAAGCCATTGGCCCCGGCTTAGAATTTGTTCCCGCGTCTGGGCTATCTCTCGTAGCATTCATCGGTTCACCGACAAATGCGCACCGACAAAACCGCGGGGAGAAAAGCGCGAGTTCGAAATCGCGCCGAAGAATGAGCACAGAAGCGCGCCAACAACAGCGCGCCGACAGAAGCGCGCTCTAAACCTAACCCTAAAGGTAACTCTAAACCTAACCCTGAATCCAACTCTTACCCTAACCCTTAACTTAACCGTAAAGACGTTTCTGTTAGAGCTCTTTTGTCGGCGCGCCATTGTGGGCGCGCTATCGACGTTGCAGTTTTATCACCACGGTTTTGTCGACGCGCTGTTGTCGGGCGCGCTTTTGTCGGGTCACACATTCTTCATGCAGCAAACCTGTCTAATCTTTGGCAAACCGTCCGAGGGGATGATGAGGAGGAGGAGGAGGAGTGCCCTATACATTTTAAAATTTGAAAGAGTTCTCCAGCTTCTTCCTTCTTCGCCATGGTTCAACCCGATCGGTCCGCTATCGATCCCGTCTGGCTTGTTCCCCCGAGAAATTCCCATGTCTTGCCTCCTTCCCGACTCTTCTGTTGACGAGGCCTGTGCGGATTCCTTGGCAGCGGCCTTGTCCTCTTGTGACCTCTTTGTCCTCCTCTGGTGACCGCTTTGTTCTCCTGGAGAGTTGCCTCTCCGTGTCTCGGAGGGGCTGCGGGGGGGGGGGGGCAGCCGCCTCGTGCATGCACGCGCGGCCATCTCCGGATCTCGGGCCTCTCCCAACAATGAAGTGGCACAGGGACCATCTGACGGGGATTTAGGTCTTTACAAGAGCGACTTGTGCCGCGTGGCGGATGAAAGGCCCGGGCTGAATAGCAGCCTGTCACGCCTCAGACCCCCTGCTGTTGATCTATCGAGGGTCTCTTGGGAACTTCACTCGCCCTTTCATCGCCGTTGATCTGCCTCTCGTGTGGCATGGCTGACTGGCCAGGGAATCCGGCTTAGCCCTCTCAGCCGGGGCAGGGAAAAACAGCCAGGAAAGGTGGGTTATTTTGATATTCCTCCCAACAAAAGCCACACCAGTGTGCCCACAGTTATTGAACTGTGGATAAAAGTTGTGGATAAAAAGCCTTTGGACGATCCAGCAGAAGTATACTATAGGTCAGAGGTGTCCAAACTTGGGAACTTTAAGACTTGCGGACCTCAACTCCCAGAATTCCCCAGCCAGCCATGAATGAAAGAGTTGGAAGGGGCCAGAAGGATCCCCAGTGTTTCTCAACCTGGGCAACTTTAAGACCTGTGGACTTCAACTCCCAGAATTCCCCAGCCAGCCATGAATGAAAGAGTTGGAAGGGGCCAGAAGGATCCCCAGTGTTTCTCAACCTGGGCAACTTTAAGACCTGTGGACTTCAACTCCCAGAATTTGCCAGGCCAGCCTGGTTGGCTGAGGAATTCTGGGAGTTGAAGTCCACAGGTCTTAAAAAGTTCCCAAGTTTGGACGCCCCTGCTATAGGCAGCCTTTGACTTACGACAGTTTGTTTAGCGGCCATTCAAAGTTACGACGGCCCTGAAAAAAAGTGACTTTGGACCATTTTTCAAACATGCGACTTGCAGCATCCCCACGGTCATGCGATCCGAATTCAGACATTTGGCAACTGGCTCACCTTTACGACGGTCGCAGTGTCCCCGGGGGTGGGCGGAGGGGTGTCACGCGATCCCCTTTTTGCGACCTTCTGACGGGCAAAGTCAACGGGGAAGTCAGATTCATTTAACAACGAGGTTTAGTAACAACTACAATGATTGACTTAACAACTGTGGCTAGAAAGGCGCGTGACGCAGGGCGAAGCTCTCTTGGCCAATGTCTTCCCTTGGCAATATAAATTTTGGGCTCAATTGTCGTAAGTCGAGGACTACATGTGTCAGGAACGGTGGCCTCCAGGGCCCAAACTTCATGCAGGGAAATCCCCTTTTACTCTGCGAATAAGGCAAACCCAGTCCGATCCCATTTCTCCTTTCCCCAGAAGAGGGTGGGCAGTGGTAGGTGGGCCACCGTGTGTTTTTTTCCAGGCCAGATTTGGGCACAATATCCCCTCTCCACCCCTCGCAGTAGCAGGCAGAACGATGCTTTTTATGGATGCCCGCTTTGTCTTGAAAGGTTAATGAGTTCTTGAGAAACGGAGCTCCTCGTTTATCAAATGTGTTTATCAAATGTTGCACCGGACTTGTTAGAAATTAGGATGGGGAGAAGGGGAAACAGTGGGGCCAAATGGTGGCAGAGGACATCACCCAGGCTTGCCGATAAGATACGCATCTTCTTCTGGGCATCTCAATAATACCCACTGGACATGCCAATGGAAGGGCTGACGGGCACTGTGTGTGTGTGTGTGTACAGTTAATCTTGTTAAATTGTGATTGCCACTTAATCTGCTTCTTTGTGCTGGGTAGAGAAAAGGAGATAGGGGGCAGCTTTGCGGGGAGGGGGGCAGGAGGTGGCCCAGCGTGTGAGCCAGGCATTAGCCACGCTGCCTTTGCTGGCCGGGGTTTGTGCAGCCTCAGCTTTTGGATTTGGAGCAAGAGAGGCTTCGGCTGAGACACACACACACCCTGGTGCAGAGGCTGAGCCAGGAGCAGGCAGGCTGGCATCCTCCCCGTTGGCACCCAGCTACCTTGGGAAACCTTTGGGAAGACCAAGCTGTTCCCTTTCTAATTCACCTGGTTTAATATGACCTGATTTCAAGGAGAGTCGCATTAAAAAGTTCTTTATTTTCCGTGCTGGATTGCAAAACCCATCCTCCCTTGGCCATTGGGTGCTTTGGGGGATGATCTCTTAGCTAGGAATCCAAGAATCTTTTGTTGACACTGAGAGCCGAAGGTTTGGCAGTTGGTAATTTTTTTTAACCCAAGACTGACTTCATTTGACAGGAGAAGACCATTAGGAGGAGAAGGAGCATCTATCTATCTCTTCCTCCTCCTCCTCCTCTCCTCCTCCTCCTCCTCCTCCTCATTCTTCTCCTCTTCCCCTTCTCCTCCTCCTCCTCTTCTTCTCCTTCTTCTCCTCCTCTTCTCTTCTTCTTCTCCTTCTCCTCCTGTTCTTCTCCTCCTCCTCCTCCTCTTCTCCTCCTCCTCCTCTTCTCCTCCTCCTCTTCTTCTTCTCCTCCTCTTCTTCTCCTCCTCCTCCTCTTTTCCTTCTCCTCCTCCTCCTCTCCTCTCCTCCATCTCCTCCTCTTCCTCCTCCTCCTCTTCTCCTGCTCTCCTCCTCCTTCTCTTCTTCTTCACTGAGCCAAGGTGGTGCAGTGGTTAAATGCAGCACTGCAGGCTACTGCTAGCTCAGCAGTTCAGCGGTTCAAATCTCACCGGCTCAGGGTTGACTCAGCCTTCCATTCTTCCGAGGTGGGTAAAATGAGGACCCAGATTGTTGGGGGCAATATGCTGACTCTCTGTAAACCGCTTAGAGAGGGCTGAAAGCCCTATGAAGCGGTATATAAGTCTACTGCTATTGCTATTGCTATTCTTTTCCTCCTCCTCCTCCTCCTCCTCCTCCTCCTCCTCATAGTAATTCTGATTTTGGCATCTTGTGCTGTAAACAGGTGGGCCCTGTGGAAAACGAAAAGGTGGGATGTTTGTGAGCATCGGAGGACATGGATGGCCAGGAGCCCTCCGCCCCAAAGCATTGTTCGGAGAGCAAAGGGGGCCTTTTGCCACCTCCTAAACCCGTGAGAGTGAAATGTGTGCCACAGAATGCACGAACAGCCCTCAACCCAGCTCAGCTCTCCCCAGAGCCCATTTTTGGTCCCAGGAGGCTGCAGGGAGGCCTATGAGGCCAATAATGGGGGAGGCAAGGTCACGTGCACATGCGCGAGGGGGCAGGGGAGTCATGCGCAGGGCACGGGAGGGTGTTGCGCGAATTGCATTATGGATGCGGGCACGGCATGCCCTTTTGGCACGCGACAACAAAAAGTTTAGCCACCACTGTCCTAAAGCAACTCAGGGAAGTGGAGATGGGCATGAAAGGCATAATTTCAGTTTCTTAAACTCCGGCAGGAAAGAATGGCAGCCTGGCCATGTAAGGGGTTTGTGTATGTGCAGAAGTTCGTTTTTTTTGCTTTTCAAAAAAAAATAAATTCATGCAGGGCAGTCTTCTACGTTGGCAAAGCTTATTTCTACCATCTCATTTCTGCCTCAATTGGCGAACCAGGTTTCAAAACTGGAGGCTTTGATTCCCTTGCCAGGAGAATTCTACCTCTAAAACTCCCTGTAACAATTCACTTCTTGGCAACCCCCTTTTGTGCAAGTTAAGTTTTTGCATATTAATCTCTCTCCCTTTTCCTTCCGTCCAGCTGAATCAGCGCGATTAGAGAGCAATGTGAAGTTGAGCTTCCTCCCAGTAGAAATTTCCTTGGCTTGACTTTTGTACAGAATATCTTTCTTACAGTCGTTCAGGCTGGGGAAATTCCACTGTTCCCTCGTCTACTGTGTAAACTCATTGCTGTGGGAGGCTATTTCGATCAATATTACAATCCGGGTTTCTTTACGGCACATCCAAAATAATTACTGACCTTCCAGAAGTTTTGTTATCGTATTTGCTCAGTCGGTTATAGCTGTTCCTCCCCAAAACTCCCCCCAAAGGAAACAATTTTGTTTTTCCCCAGGAAGGGAAAGGAAGCTCTTTCGTATCATTCTGATTCCCTCTTAAGATTGTTTCCAGTCCTGGCCAAAATAAAAGCATTGAGTTCACCTTTGTATCTCTCCTCCTGTAATCTGGGGGAGCTATTTTAAAAAGGCGGTACATTTCTTGGCCCGGATTTCTTTCCCAGATTGAAAACAAATTGTCAGCTCAGATGGATTGTTATTTTTAAGTCCAGGAGCTGTTGATGTTAATTAAAGCACTTGATTTTTCTAAATTACCCGACAACACAAACATACATTGGCCCTTCACGATTTCCGCAACCTTCAATGAGATACGGCTGCTTTGCAAGCCCTTCCCTTCTCTTTCTTCTTGCCTTTTGTTTCTGGTGGGCTCTCGATATCGGAGGGGCTCCCCGGGAGCTGAGGAATTAGCACCCCCAACTCTGCCACACCAGGAGGGCAGGGGTTCTCTTAAGATATGCCCCTTGTATGTGCTTCCTCTAAAAGGTGCATTATTATTCTCAGTTTAGTGATCATTAATAGGACACTTTCTCCAAAAGCTTGAAATGACTAGTTATCACAGGCTCAGGGTTGTTGTTATCTGTTGTGTGTCCATCTGTCCGTCCATCCATCCAAAAAAGCAGCTAAAGACTTGTGCTGGCGTTCAGACGCGGGGGGCCCTTAACACCTCCAATTCAGAGCAGAGCCAGCTTCCCTGTCTGGAACCTTCTGCAGCCACCCTAAAAGCAGGGAGGACTTCTGCATCCATTCTTTGGCCGTTCTCTGGCCCGGGGCCACCGTGGGCAGCGGCTGTCCCCTTGTGATGCTGGTAGCAAACCTCGGGGGGCAGCAGCGCTGCCGTCCCCAGGTGACCTTCAGGGAGAATTGCAGAATGGGATTAAGAGATTTGTCCTGGAAATATTGGGGGGCCTATGTGTTGGTCAGAGGAGAGGGGGACTCTTCCTTTTCCCGCTACAGTTGAGAGGCTGTGGGGGGAGATTGGCAGAAAGCATGGCCTTCCCTCACGCTGAAGCCTCCACTGCAGCCCAGCCTTGGCCCAGAGCAGGGTTGAAGTGCCATCCCCTTCGGCTATCCCAGGTGTCCTTCGCAAGAGGGTTCAGCCTCTATCCAGACATGGCGATCCCCAAGAGGTGAAGGAGAGTTTACAGCAAATGCCCTGGTTAGTATTTGTGGGAAGCACATTTAAAGCTACAGGCAAAAATGGGAAAGATAAAACACACACACACACCAGGAACATGTGGCCAAGATGACCCCATAGGCAGACCCCTGAGGACCCCAGCAGTGGGGCTCTCTTCTGCCTGGACAGCTCCGGTTGAACGGCACGAAATTAAACTTTAGAGCTGTGATAATGGGAGGTGAGGCAGCCTTATTTTAACAGATGCCTTACGATGCGCAGAAAGAAGAGCAGATCAGATGGCATGTTTTTGAAGCTGACCAGAAAGGGGCACTTTAAATTGCCGTATTTTTCTGAGTATAAGACGCACCGGAATATAAGATGCACCAAGATTTTGAAGAGGTAAATTTAAAAAGAAAAAAGTTTTCACACTCTACAGACCTCCCAAATCCTCTGCAAGCCACATTTTTTTGTGAAAATTTTGAGAGTTTGAGTGGCCTGCAAAGTGCTGGGGGGGGGTGGGGGGGCAAAAAAACAGCTCATTTTTTGCCAAAAGAGGCAAAAGGAGGATTCTAGAGTGCTCCTGGGGGCTGGAGGGGAGCAAAAATGAGCAAAAAAACCAGCCCTTTTTTCACTTGTTTTTGCCCTCCCCAGCCCCCAGGAGCACTTTACAGGCCTCCCAAACCCTCTTCACATCCATTTTTGTGAAGGGGGCGGGGTTTCGGGAGGCCAAAAATGCTTCTATTCAATGTATACGACGCACCCAGATTTTCACCCTCTTTTTTTAGGGGGAAAAGGTGCGTCTTATACTCCGAAAAATACGGTTCTTGTTTTATCGTACCATATCAGCCTGATAGCAGAAATGTCTTGTTACCAAACAAGAATCAGATGGAAGCCAGGCCATCTAAGGGCTCTTCCAAAAGGCAGGAGCCTTTAGCTTATCGCATTGTTCGGGCGAATCTTAATTTCATTATAAATAGGGTTCGCGTTTAATACCGAGTAGTTATGGGAATTCTTCCCTGATGGCTTCCAGCTTCTTGGGAAAAGCCCATTTGAGCTTTCGTAACCTATACAAGTTCATTCCTTCTTCTATTTTTTTCCCCGTCCTTGTGTAGGACCCTAACCATTACACCACATTCTCTCTACTAAGAGAAAAACAAGAATTTGGTTAAAGGAAGGCATGTAAAACACAACACACAAACATGCTTTTCTTAGAGTTAGGACTTATTCACGCCTTTCAGTCAACAGATGGAATAGCATTTTTTTTTTTAAATTCTAGCATGCTGATTCAAGGAAGGGGGCCTGCCCTCTGGAAGCTAAAATCCTTCCCCCCCTTCCTTCAGTCTGTGTTGCATCCTGCCCTCTCCCCTCCAAGCTGATTGAATGTTCTGCGGAGTTGCCAATTAAAACAAATGCATGTTCCCCGTAAAATCTTGGCTTAGGAACTCGGTTGCTTGAGAAGTTGATAGCGTATTTTTCACACACATCTAACACCACCTCCCTCCCAAGAGGGTTCATTCTAAAATTGCCTGGGGAGCCTTATTACCTGTGCGCAGGGCTGGGTGGTGTCCCCAAGCTCAACCTTGACCAATCGAACCAGGATTCGCCGGTCAGCATGGCTGACGTGAGGAATTCTGGGAGTTGAAGTTCATGACAGGTTCATTGCTAGAATTATCATGGTCCAGTCAGTCAGATGTCCAGACTGAATCTGGCATTTTTGTCCACCTCTCGAGTCCTTCCCAGGTATCTGGGAGATTTGAGATTTGAGAAGTTTATTTATATGCCGCCCTTTTCCCTGGGGGGGACTCAGGGCGGCTTACAACTCGAAAAGGGGGGGGGAACAAACATTTAACACGTAGGACAGTACATCATTAAAAAACACAACATTCATACCATTCGGGTGGGTTACAGTCTTTAGCCCCAGGCCTGACGGGATAGCCAGATTTTGAGGGCTGTGCGGAAGGTCTGGAGGGTGGTGAGGGTACGAATCTCCACGGGGAGATCGTTCCATAGGGTCGGAGCTGCCACCGAGAAGGCTCTCCTCCGCGTGGTTGCCAGTCGACATTGACCGGCAGATGGGACTCGGAGGAGGCCTAATCTATGGGATCTAATAGGTCGAGTGGAGGTGATTGGCAGTAGGCGGTCTCTCAAGAGATGCAGATGTGGATGTAAGCTCCCCCAAGTAGAGCTGCCTCCTGCAATTGACTTGATTTCGTGATTCTGTCAATGCCATTGGTGCTCCAGATCTTTTGGGACTGCACTCGAGTTGCCTATTCCTGTTGGTGCTATCTTTGCTTTCTTTTGCCACAGATGTTTTTCCTTCTGTTTGCAGATCTTTGTGTGTTGCGATTTTCTCCAATTCTTTCCCTTCTCTACTGCTGTCTTCAGGATTCCACTATCGGGACCTCGCGGTCTTTCTTATCAGCAATGGTTAAATCTGAAATGTTGGGTTTCAGGCGATGCCCTGTTATGATTTCAGTTGGATAATAGGATATAAACACAGGGTTTGTAAACCTGGATAGCTAATTTTATTTTTTACAGAATAGCACACTCAAACTGTACGTTACTACTTGAAAGTTTAAGTTCAGGTTTATTACTACAATACGTACTTCTTTATTACATCCTCACTGTCGGAGTATTTTTAATTTTTGTTTATTAAATACACCAGTGTTTTTCAACCACTGTGCTGTGGCACACTAGTGTGCCGTGACATAGTGTAAGGTGTGCCGTGGGAAAAACACTTTATATATAGTCAATATAGGCACAGAGTTAAATTTTTTTAACATTTTCTAATGGTGGTGTGCCTCGTGATTTTCTTTCATGAAAAAAGTGTGCCTTTGCACAAAAAGGTTGAAAAACACTGAAATACACTACTTGGTGTTTCTTTTCTTAAAATGTAAAAAACAGTTGCTTCTCGTCATGCATTTTCGGTGCTGATCTCGTGCGTAAAAATGAGAAAGTAAATGGAGACATCCCGTTCTCCCTCCCAAGTGCTGAATAATCCATTTTATCCTGGTCTCCCAGGGATTCTGCTTCTGACAATGTGCTTCTCCTCTTTTTTTCACCAACCCCCTTAGGGTCGGTGCACTCGAGAAAACTGCAAATACCTTCACCCTCCGCCACACTTAAAAACACAACTTGAAATCAACGGGCGCAACAACCTGATCCAGCAAAAGACAGCCGCTGCCATGTTTGCACAGCAAATGCAGTTCATGGTCCCTGGAGCCCAGCTGCAGCCGATTGTAAGTGACAGGAGTCATTCTCTGGATAAGGTCCGGCTTGCGGGAGGGGGGGGGGCAGGAGGCGCTTCTTGGGATAGAAATGTTAGAGGTAAGATAGGGCCACATTTCCAACAAAGTGAACATGAAGCCAGGGGAACACCGCTGGACCGCGGTTCCACCACAAAACCGCGGAGGACAAAATACCGCTCGACGAAAGCGTGCATTTGACGTCATCACAGTGCGACGAAAACATCGCGCTGTGATCGAAAAATGTAAAAAAAAAGCGAAAACCTTACCCTAACCCACCCAAACCTAACCCTTAACCTAACCCTAAATCTAACCCTAAACCTAACCGTTAACGTAACGCTAAACCTAACGCTAACCCTTAACCTAACGCTAAACGTAACCCTAATGCTCTAAACCTAACCCTAACCCTTAACCTAACCCTAACCCTTACCTTTATGTGAATCGGCTTGCTTTAATTTTTATTTTATTTCAATGTTTATTTTTTTTCGTCGCGCTGTGATGACGTCACATGCGCGCTTTCGTCGAGCGCGATTTTGTCCTCCGCGGTTTTGACGGGTCACGCTGGACCGCGCAGGTCACACCTATCGGGGAGTTCTCAACACCAGCTCGGAAAATTGTGTCGGCGACTTGAAGGTGGGAAAACAGCATTGGAGCGGGTGGAACGTCAGCAGAATCCCTGACCTTTCCCCCCCCCCCCAAAGCTCCAACATCAGCATTCAAAATTGGCACGCTAGCGACGAGACCGAAGGTTACTGTGCTCCACCTGCCCACCTAGGTTATTTCAGGACAACGGCCCATGCGTTACAAGCGCCACATAGTCCACAAAAGCTTCTGCCCTCATCAATCGGGCGACGCTTTTGAGTGCCACAAGATTCATTTTGCAGATTTTGTTCAAGAGACACCCCACCCACCCCCCAACATTCTGGCTTCGTAGGCTGAGATGTTGGT